>NW_028270179.1:39529400-39769400 GCF_037043375.1 Chiloscyllium plagiosum
CAAAGGGACGTGTATCTAACTGCTTCTTCACTGTCCTGTCTACCTACCACTCCACATTCAAGAAAATATGAACAAGCACCCCAAAGCCTTTTTCTTCAGCAACATTCCCTAGGATCTTACCATTAAGTGTGTAAGTCCTGCTCTGTTTTCCTGCAAGTGAATCATGCTTTTAGAACTTTTTGTTGGTTTTCTGGAACTTTCCATGTTTTTGGCCTGTCGAGGACATGAACTTCATATTTGGAAACAAGAGTTAATCATTTAGACAGCATGATACTGTTAGTTTCTAGGTGAGACAGGGCCTGATGTCTTTCTGGCTGTAATGGGTAAGTGTTGGAGGTCTGTCCAATCAGGATAGAACATAGAACATAGAACAGTACAGCACAGAACAGGCCTTTCAGCCCACGATGTTGTGACGACCACTGATCCTCATGTATGCACCCTCAAATTTCTGTGACCATATGTATGTCGAGGAGTCTCTTAAATGTCCCCAATGACCCTGCCTCCACAACTGCTGTTGGCAACGCATTCCATGCTCTCACAACTCTCTGTGTAAAGAACCCGCCTCTGACATCCCCTCTATACTTTCCTCCAACCAGCTTAAAACTATGACCCCTCGTGTTAGTCATTTCTGTCCTGGGAAATGGTCTCTGGCTATCAACTCTATCTATGCCTCTCATTACCTTGTATACCTCAATTAGGCCCCCTCTTCTCCTCCTTTTCTCCAATGAAAAAAGTCCGAGCTCAGTCAACCTCTCCTTATAAGATAAGCCCTCCAGTTCAGGCAGCATCCTGGTAAACCTCCTCTGAACCCGCTCCAAAGCATCCACATCTTTCTTATAATAGGGCGACCAGAAGTGGACGCAGTATTTCAAGTGCGGTCTAACCAAAATTTTATAGAGCTGCAACAAGATCTCACGACTCTTAAACTCAATACCCCTGTTAATGAAAGCCAAAACACGATATGCTTTCTTAACAGGATAATTGCTGCCTTTTGCATCATGCTCATGTCATTAGCACCTGACTGCTGTGTTTGCGCTGTTTCTCATGTACGTGTGTGTTCTGCGACGACTGAGATTAAGTTGGCCAATCTACCCAGCATCCTTTGTGAACAATCTGATGGCCTATTGTCGATTCAAAAAGCTCTGACTTCTGATTGGCTGAGACAGCTGAAGAACATGTGATTGTGCGCAGTATAGCCAGAACCGCTTGGACTTCTGAAAGGTGAGGGACTGGTGTTTCTTCTCCGCAATAAGTAAATAAAGAAAAACTGAGTAAGGGAAGTTTATTTTCTCCATTCCCCATCCCACCCCACCCCACACACACACACACCTTTTACTGTAACCTGCGGCTTTGAACCAACAGATCAGAGACTTGATGAATCTCAGAATAAAGGAATTGGACATTTTAACGGGAGATGAGAAGGAACGTTTTCTCTCCGAGATGAGTGAATCTGAGGAATTCTTTACTGCTGAGGTGCATCGATGCTGGGTCATTCGCTCGATGCAAGATTGAGAGACAAACCGAACTTTTGACCAGAAAGGCAATAAAGGAATATAGAAAAAAGCCAAGCGTTTTGAGGATGATCACGCAAACCAACACTTTTCACTCTATCTCGGTAAATCAGTTAAATGGGAAAAAAAAGGAAAATAATGCAAAACATCAAGATCAGAATTGAGTTTGAATTATTTTTGTTTCCACGTACCACGATTAGACTCCCGACAGTGTGGAATCAGGCCCAACAAGTTCCCTCCGAAGAGCCAACCATCCAGACCCATTTCTCTCTGACTAATGCACCGAACGCCATTGGCAGTTTAGCATGGGCAATTCACCTGACTGGCACATCTTTGGGAGGCAATCGGGGCACCCGCATGAAACCCATGGAGACAATGTGCAAACTCCACACAGGCAGTCGCCCAAGGCTGGAATCGAAACTGGCACTCTGCCGCCGTGAAGAAGCAGTGCTTAGCACAGAGCGACCCTGCTGCCCCAAAATGATAGTGAATTGTTGTGCATGCTATACAGCTGATCGTACCTTATAATGTGCGTGAGGCCAACAGAACAGGAGTGCAAAGTACAGTGGCATAGACGCAGGGAAAGTGCAGAGGCAGAGAAATTGGAGTGAGCATTGGACGGGTCCACTCAAATGTCTATAACAGCGAGGAGGAAACTGCCCTTGAAGATGTTCATACATTTATTTACACTTTTGTACCTGCTGCCCGACCGAAGAGCTTGTAAGAGGGTAAACCCGACGAGTGAGGGGTCTTTGATCATTCTTGACCATATCGATGGAGTCAGTGGATGGACGGTTGGTTTGCGTTCATAACTCTGTGGAGTTTCTTACAACCTTGGAAAGTGCAGTTGCAAACAGGTAGGATGCTTTCACAAATCAGAAGTTGTTTTATTGTCACGTGTGCCCAGGTCGAAAGTACAGGAGGGCAGAGAAATGTGCAGCAAGTCACCACACATGGTGCCGCCTACAGTACAAAGTACATACATACAAATGTTAGGTAGTAAAATAGATCAGGTACAAAAATAGAGAAATAAACAAAAAAAGCAAAAAAGTTCTACATTTTGCTATTTGTATAAAAATATTACGAATCTTTGTGGACATGCCAAATTTCCATAATTCCTGGGGCAGTTGTTGTGCTTTCTTGAACATTAAATTGATGTAAGTGTAAACACAGTTAAAACTGAACCAAAAGATCTTCGGAGGATTCTTCATTCAGTAAGAGTGAATGGCAGAACATTGAACTCTAGATTCATGAATGAATTTCTGCTGTTCCTTTCCCTTTTCGCTGACTGACTGGCTGGCTGCCAGCATTCAGAGCAAGCCGCCTCTTCACCTGCAATGCAAAGGGTGACTTGAACATGTTGAGTCGACCACGTCTCAATCCCGGGGTAGTACACATTGAACAGTTCGACTGCAGGAGTGCAGTGAGGTGAGATATCGAATGGATTTCGATTGTAGATTTTGACTGTAGATTTTGGAAAGGGGACACGGGCTGCGGGAATAATGTCGCAAAGAAGGTGACATTCCTGGACTCGAAATCCAAAGATTCCAGACTGAGAAAATGGGTTCACATTCGACCGAGGCAGCTGCTGAGAATTAGTCTGAAGATAGAAAGAGCCAATCTAATTGTCCTTATTGGACTGGTGGTGCATGAAAATTGATGAAAAAAGAAAGATTTTTAGCTGCAGTAACGGAACTTGATTGCTGAATTCAGAACCATAGTGAAATCATTAAGTTAGGCAAACGGTAGCTTTCAGAACGAGATTGACCCAAAGTAATCGATTAAGCAAGAACACAGAAACTTCTCTGTGTTGGCGATGACAGGCAGTCTGATAAGAGATTTTTGGGAAGAGACATTCCATATTTTATCGTTTAGCAAGAATTAAATAGGAAAGTGTGATCTCACAATGAGACACACTCTTTGGGGAAATGGAGTCTTGAGAAATTAAGAAATGCAATCTCTGCCCAAGGTAAGAGATTTGCTCCAATTAGCTTAATACAAAGGGCTGTAGTTAATGGAGAGGAGTCCTCATCCCGTTACCATGGGGGACAAATGTGGAAGCACATGACCTCAAAAGCTTGAATTAGAGAAAAAAAAATAAACAACGGGAGTTTCCCAACCAAAATTATTATTCTTGTATCCAATGATCGCAGTGGCTCCGTGGTAACCACTAATCCCTCACAGCATCAGGGACCTGCGTTCAATTCCAACCTCAGACGACTGTCTGTGTGGAGTTTGCACATTTTCCCTGTGTCTGTGTTGGTTTTCTGCGGATGCTGTGTTTTTCCTCCCCCAGTCGAAAGATATGGGAGGATTGGCTGTGCTAAATTGCCGAAAGTGTCCAGGGATGTGCAGACTAGGGTGGAGTGGACGTGTCAAACTGACCCACTTATCCAAGGATGTGCAGGTTAGGGTGGATTGGCCGTGTGTAATTGTCCTGTAGTGCCGAGGGATGTGTTCGTTTAGGTGGATTGGCCGTGGGAAATTGTCCCGTAGTGTCCAAGGATGTGCAGGTTAGGGTGGATTGGCCTTGGGAAATTGTCCCGTAGTGCCCAGGGATGTGCAGGTTAGGGTGGATTGGCCGTGGGGAAATTGTCCCGTAGTGCCCAGGGATGTGCAGGTTTGTGTGGGTTGGCCGTGGGGAAATTGTCCCGTAGTGCCCAGGGATGTGCAGGTTAGGGTGGATTGGCCGTGGGGAAATTGTCCCGTAGTGCCCAGGGATGTGCAGGTTAGGGTGGATTGGCCGTGGGGAAATTGTCCCGTAGTGCCCAGGGATGTGCAGGTTAGGGTGGATTGGCCTTTAGGAAATTGTCCTGTAGTGCCCAGGGATGTGCGGGTTAGGGTGGATTGGCAATGATAAATTACACATAGTGCCCTAGCATGTGCAGGTTAGGGTACATTGGCCATGCTAAGTTGTCCCATAGTGTCCAGTGATGCACAGGTTCAGCGGCAGTGGCAGTGCTAAACTATCCCACAATGTCCAGGGTTATGGGAGTTAGGATGGATTGGCATGTTGAATTGTCCCGGAGCATGCAGGAATGTGTAGGTTAGTATGGATTGGCCATGGCAGACTGCCTCTGCAGTCTAGTGATGTGCAGTTTAAGATGGATGAGCCCGCAGTTCCGAAGACTGTGCATTTTCGGATGAACTGCCATGCTAAATTGTCCCATAGAGTCTGCAAATGTATAGGCTCAGAGGATTAGCCATGAGAAATGCAGGGCTTGGGTAAGATGTCCTTCGGAACGCCAGCGTGGACACAATGGGCTCATTGGCCTGTTTGCACAGAAAGGGGTTCTGAGATATTGTGTGCAGTTCTGTTCGCCACACTTAAAGGGAGGCTGTGGACAGAGTGAAAAAGAGGTTTAACAGGATGGTGCCTGGATTGGAGTGTATTAGTTAGAAGGAGAGATTGGACAGACTTGGGTTATTTATGCTAGTGTATTGAAGGCTGAGTGGTGACGAGATAGTATACATCAAATAATGAGGTGCATGGATAGAACATAGAACATAGAAAGGTACAGCTCAGAACATGCACTTTGGCTCAAGATGTTATGCCGAGATTTAATCCTAATGTACAATATAGTAACAATCTATGCACCCCTTAACTCACGGTTATCCATGTGCATGCCCAAAAGTCGCTTAAATATCCCTAATGACTCTGCTTCCACCACCACCACTGGTAACGCATTCACAACTCTCTGCGTTAAAGAAAACTACCTCTGACGTCTCCTTTATACCTTCCTCCTAATATTTTCAAACTATGACTTCTTGCACCAGTCAATCCTGCCCTGGGGAAATGTTTCTGGTTATTGACTCTATCTATTCCTCTCATTATTTTGTACACCTATATCAGGTCTCCTGTCTTCCTCCTTCTCTCCAGAGAGAAACGTCCAAGCCTATTCAACCTTTCCTCATCAGGCAGCATCCTGGCAAACTTTCTTTGCACACTCTCCAAAGCCTCTGTATCTTTCCTATAGTAGGGAGACCAGAACTGGACACAGTATTCCAAGTGTGGCCTCACCAGGGACTTGTAGAGCTGCAGCAAAACCTCACAGCTCTTAAAACTCTACCCCCCTGTTGATGAAAGCCCAAACACCATAAACTTTCTTAACAACCCTATCCACTTGGGTGGCAACTTTGAGGGATCTATGTAATTGCACACCCAGATTCCTCTGTTCCTCCACACTTCCAAGAATCCTGTCTTTAATCCTATATTCAGCACTCGAGTTCAGCCTTCCAAAATGCATCACTTCACATTTATCCAGGTTGAACTCCACCTGCCATTTCTTAGCCCAGCTCTGCATCTTGTCTATGTTGCGCTGCAGCCTGCAATAGCCCTCTATACTATCGACGACACCTCCAAACTTTGTGTCATCTCCAAATTTACTAACCCACCCCTCAACTTCCTCATCCAAGTCATTTATAAAAACTACAAAGAGCAGAGACCCAAGTATAGAGCCCTGCGGGACTCCACTCAACTCTGTCCTCCAGGCAGAATACTTTCCATCTACAACCACTCTCTGCCTTCTATCAGCCAGCCAATTCTGAATCCAGATAGCCAAATCTCCCTGTATCCCATACTTCCTGACTTTATGAATGAGGATACCATGGGGAACCCTATCAAATGCCTTGCTGAAATCCCGATACACCACATCCACTGCTCAACCGTTGTCGACCTGTCTTGACACATTCTCAAAGGACTCAATAAGATTTGTGAGGCATGTCCTGCCCCTCACAAAGCCATGCTGACTGCCTTTAATCACGCTATACTTTGCCAAATAGTAATAAATCCTATCCCTCAGATTTATTTCCAAAACATAGCTGACCACAGACGTAAGACTGACTCGTCTGTAATTGCCAGGGATTTCCCTGTTACCTTTCTTGAAAAGGGGTACAACATTCGCCTCCTTCCAATCCTCCAGTACGATAATCGCAGTCTTTTTCCCAGGGTGGTAATACCAAAGGTTATCGGGGGAAAAAAATGGGAGAATGAAAAAAAGAATTGATCATCACTGATGGAAAGGCAGAGCAGACGTAATGGGCCGAATGGGCTAATTTCCGCTTTCATGCCTTGTCTTATCTTATCTCATCTCAACTTAACTTATGTTACCTTACCTCATCCATGTTCCCGTCCTAAACTGTTGCAGTCCCTTGTGTGTGTTGTATGGACACTCAATGCAGTGTCGTTCGGGAGGGATATCCCTCAGCTTGACTCCGGTGACACTGAAGGAGCAGCTGATGTTGCGCCAAGTCGGGATGGTGTGGTATTGATCGCAGGGGAGCTTGCAGGAGGTGGTGTTCCCTTCTGTTTGCTGCCCTTGCTCTCCTCGATTGCAGTAGCCTTTTATTCAGAAGAGACTTGGTGAATTTTGAATGTGCATCCTGTGGATAGTACGCACTACTGCAACTGAACATCGACTGTGCAGGGAGTGTGTGTTGACGTTGCCTTTAGCAGGCGCTTTCCCTCATCCTTCTAGTCGGGGGGAGAGATGGCCGGACTGGAATGTACTCTTGGAGAAACCTTGGCTGTGCGTCTTGTCGACAGTACACATTGCTGCCGCTGTGCCTCGGTGGTGGAGGGAGTGTTTGTGAAGATGGAGATCAGAGTCTCGATCGAGCAGGGGAGGGGGCGTGTTTTGTTCTGCATTGTGTTGAGGGTCTTCAGTGTTGTCAGAGCTGCCCCCCCCCCCCCCCTCATCCAGGCAAGTAGGGAGAATTTCATCAAACTCCTGGCTCATGCCTTGTCGACAGCGGGAGAGGCTTTCAGGGAGCGAGAGGGGGAATTTGAAGGGAATTACTCGCTGCAGGATTCCCAGCCTCTGATCTGCTCTTGTAGCCACAGGACTGACATAGGGTTGGGTTCAGTTCAGATTCCGCTCAATGGTAACCACCAGGATGTTGATAGTGGGGGGGAGGGGAGGGGTGATTCAGTTATGGTAACGCCATTGAACGTCAAGGGGATGATGATTAGATTCTCTCTCAATGGTACTCCCAGAATGTTGATAGTTGCAAGGGATTCAGTGATGGTAAAACCATTGAAAGTCAAGAGAGTGATGGTTAGATTCTCCCTCAATGGGAACACCAATGGTGTTTTTCCTGTGGGGATTCAGTGATGCACATTGCATTTTTACGACAAGTGACCATAGTTTGAGTCTCTCTCAATGGTAAATGACAGATTTTGATGCTGGGCCAGTCAATGATCGGGAAAACATTGAACACATTGGGATGAAGCTTGTATCCCCTGCTATCAAATTAGCATGAACACAGTTCAGGTTGACACCCCCACCCCAAAATGCATACTCCGCCCTCTCAGAAAGTTTCAAGTTTTGCAATGTGGTCTTACTGATTAAAAAGCAAGTCATTTTATTTCCCACAGCGAATCAAATGGTTCTCTTTTATATGCGTTTCAGTCACCACCAGCAATGACTGAACAATAGATCCCATTCAGGAAGCATGGAATCATGTGTTCTTGTGTATTGTGCGCCAGATCCAAGCAGGGATGACCTCCTCTCCTCAGAGATTCGCCACATTTCCTACCCTCAGTGACCCTCACACCGCCGCCCCCAGACCGACTGAGTTAACTTTCAACTAAAGTGTGTTAGAATTAAAAACAAAATGCAAGATTCATAAGGTGTTAACCCAGCCTGTTTGTTTCAATGACTGGAATTAATCCCAATCCCTGCGGATCCTAACTGTGCCTTTGGAGATTTCACAGCCTTGTTTATGTTAGCAACATCATTTGATGGTCATGCACATATTGTCAACGGGAACATCACGTCAGACATTAACAGAAATCATCTTTTAGAGAGACAGGGGCAAGAGCCCGATCCGACAGTAATAGACTGAAGTGTTCCCTCAATGGAGTCAAACCTGAGATCAATAGATGGGAATCTCACAGCATTGGGACGGAGTATATCCTGGGCGTATTATATGCTTGAACATTATAATGGCTTCCTCCCATTATCCTTATCCGATCGGATATATTACATACTGCTGATCGCTCAAGCTGGCTACTATCCTGTCCTGGCTGCAATTGGAGTTCCTGGTGAGTATATCTGCCTCCACTATTAACACTGGAAATTATTCAGAAATGTATGAAAGGTGTTGAAATTAAATATCTTCTGTATACTGCTGTCACATTCTCATGACAAAGCACACCTTTGTAAACCCAAGTTTACACAGCATTGACATTCACTTTCTGTATGCTGGTCTCAATGTGACCCTGAGGTCGAGTAAATTCTCCCATTCTCATGATCGAGTTTTGTGGTGCTCCTTAATTGCAGATTTTTCAGATCCCAAAATGTAAAGTTTAATTTATGAAAAATGTTGTTCCAATGCATTGTCTCCCATCTGCAGCCAATGGACAGACTCAGTCATGTCAGGGCTGGATAGAGTAAAGTGTTTCAAAATGTCAACTATTACTCCATCAAACTGTTAAGCTTGCACTGATTCTGAATGTATATCAATATTGTGTTTTCTCGTTCCTCACAGTTAACGTGATGACGATTCTCATTATGTCTCGGGGAAAGTGTGGTCTCTCTAAGTGTATCACTCGTTACCTGGTGGCCATGGCAGTTGCGGATCTTCTGGTCGTCATACTGGACCTGATCTTGAGACAGATCCCTGCTGTATTTCGGGAACGCTTCTCCTTCATGTTTCACATCCCTGTGTGCAATATACACGCTGTCCTGCTTTATGCAGTCACTGACTGTTCTGTCTGGTTCACTGTCACTTTCACCTTTGACAGATTTGTGGCCATTTGTTGCCAGAAAGTAAAAACTAAATATTGCACTGAGAAAACAGCCACTGTTGTTCTGTTAATAGTGACTGCGTTGAGCTGCTTGAAGAACATTTTCTGGTGTTTCATGTTGACAGAATGGTATCAACTTCAGAACATGCCTTGGTTCTGCCGTGTTGTAACTGATGTCAGGTATTCAAAGGCTTGGGTTGCAATTGAATTTCTCCATCACATTCTAACGCCATGTGTCCCATTTGTCCTCATCCTGATGCTCAATGCATTCACCGTCAGACACATTTTGGTGAGTAGCAGAGCCCGCATGAGACTCCGGAATCGCAGCAAGGGGGAGAGTCCCAGAGACGCAGAGATGGAGAGTCGAAGGAAATCCATCATTCTACTGTTCGTCATCTCTGCTAACTTCATCCTGTTATGGTCAATGCTAATGCTGATTTCTATATATACCCGAATGATATTTTTTGCACGAGTGACTATACATATACCAGACTTTGTGCAAGAATTGGGATTCATGTTGCAGTTACTGAGCTGCTGCACCAACACTGCAATTTATGCAGTGACCCAAACTATGTTCAGAAGGGAGTTGAAGAATGTGGTGAAATATCCCTTCACCCTGCTTGTGAATGTCATGAAACGATGAGGAGGCAGATGCATTTGCATCAGCGGAGCACAAGACCTCTGATTCCAGAGAAACGTCAATTCTATATTTGTTTGTGATGACCGTAAGCAGCAGAACCGCTGAGCACCCAGACTGACACCTGGTTCCATAGAACACGTTTTGAATTGCTTTTCGTTTTCACTGAGATGACTCTGAATGAAGCGGTCAGACAATGCAGATATTTTAAACCATGAAGCGAAGTTTATTGGTAAAATAAATTAAGTTAAACAGTTGAAACAAATCTGTTATATTAAGATATGAGCTTGAAGATATTTAGACACAGATGTGAATAAAATCTCATTGCAGCTTTAGCACAGGACACAAAACACCCACCAAGACTGTACCCAAACCAACTATCACACAACACTCATCATTGAATCTGTGTATCAGTACCTCAGTAGGTATAACTCATTTATGCTTTCAACTTTTGAATACAACTGTAGACAGCTTTTTTCTCCATGTTGTACACATGACCGTCAATGTACTCAGTTCTAAAAGGTGATCTCTCCAGGGTTTTAACTCAACGCTTCTACTGATGACAACCATCAACTCTTCAGTATATGATAATTAATTATTGAATTAGCTTTATTGTCACATGTACTCAAATGCGCTCCGGTGAGGAGTTTATGAGTCACCACATACATACCTACAAAGGTACCGAGGTACAGCTTTTCTGAGTGATAACATTAGTTACTGAAATCGGGTATTACAGGAACAGTGTTCATGTTACGAGTGTATGTTGGGATACTTGACCAAAACCTGTTTGCTGAAAAAAAAAATGTGTGCGTCCCTCTGCAATTGCACGTAACAGATATATGGGCAAAACTAACCTCAGGCAGGAAACATCTGCGATGTAAGTCAATGGACAAGTGCTGTGCTAAGAGGAGAGAGAACCTAGATTCTGTAGGTAGCTGGGGCAACCGTGCCTATCATGGTAAGATACTGTTCCTGTTATAGAGAATAGTAGTATGATTACAGCGAATAATCTTAGACATATAACATAGAACATAGAACAATACAGCACAGAACAGGCCCTTCGGCCCACGATGTTGTGCCGAACATTTGTCCTAGCTTAAGCACCCATCCGTGAACCTATCCAATTACCACTTAAAGGTCACCAATGATTCTGACTCTACCACTCCCACAGGCAGCGCATTCCATGCCCCCACCACTCTCTGGGTAAAGAACCCACCCCTGACATCCCCCCTATACCTTCCACCCTTCACCTTAAATGTAACACTCTGTTGTACCCGGGGAAAAAGTTTCTGACTGTCTACTCTATCTATTCCTCTGATCATCTTATAAACCTCTATCAAGTCACCCCTCATCCTTCGCCGTTCCAACGAGAAAAGGCCTAGCACTCTCAACCTATCCTCGTACGACCTATTCTCCATTCCAGGCAACATCCTGGGAAATCTTCTCTGCACCCTCTCCAAAGCTTCCACATCTTTCCTAAAGTGAGGCGACCAGAACTGCGCACAGTACTCCAAATGTGGCCTTACCAAGGTCCTATACAGCTGCAACATCTTGCTTCAGCTTGTTGCAGATGGGAATATGTTGTCACTGACCAAGGACTGGAACAGCCTGAGAAGCATCAAGAGGAAAAGCATTAACGTGATCGAACCTACATGCTTTTCCTGGTTAAAGGTATAAAAGAATTATGATTGTTGTATTTGGGGAGACAGGCTGGTTGGAATACAAACTCTTCGGGTGACCGTGCGTCCCCCCAGAGAATTTTGGGTAACAAAACGGTGTTTTGACTTGCTCTAAATTTGTGTCTTGAGTAAATTTGTACCTCCGAACATTTTCAGTGTGACAATGTCACCAGCACATAGCACCATCCCAGGTACCGAGTGCAAGGTTAGAGTAAAGAGTTGTCGCTCAGCTCCAAGTTGCAGTTGTTCTGGGTATGCTCGCCCAGCTGAGAATTTGGTTTGCAAACGCTGCATCCCCTTCCTAGGTGACACACTCAGTGCTGTGGAGGCTGCCGTGAAGCGCTGCGGTACTCTGTTATTTGGAACTTATTTGGTTTCATTCCCACTGCTTCCACTTGCAGATTCCATTTATTCATTGCAGTGTTCGATATGTTGGGTCTGTGGGAGTCGGTCGGTTTACTATAAACCGACTGACTCCCACAGCTACCTAGACTACACCTCCTCCCACCCTGCCCCCTGTAAAAACACCATCCCATATTCCCAATTCCTCTGCCTCCGCCGCATCTGCTCCCAGGTGGGCCAGTAGCAATACCAAAGAATCCAGATGGCCTCCTTCTTTAAAGACCGTGGTTTCCCCCCAGACATGATCGACGATGCCCTCCACCGCATCTCCTCCACTTCCTGCTCCTCCGCCCTTGAGCCCCGCCCCTCCAATCGCCACCAGGACAGAACCCCACTGGTCCTCACCTACCACCCCACCAACCTCCAGATACATCATATCATCCGTTGTCATTTTCGCCAACTCCAAACAGACGACACCACCAGGGATATATTTCCATCCCCTCCCCTATCAGCTTTCCGAAAACACCATTCCCTCCGTGACTCCCTTGTCAGGTCCACACCCCCCCCACCAACCCAACCTCCACTTCCGGCACCTTCCCCTGAAACCGCAAGAAATGCAAAACTTGTGCCCTCACCTCCCCCCTTACTTCCTTCCAAGGCCGCAAGGGATCCTTCCATATCCGTCACAAATTCACCTGCACCTCCACACGCATCACTTACTGCATCCGCTGCACCCGATGTGGCCTCCTCTATATTGGGGAGACAGGCTGCCTACTTGCGGAATGTTTCAGAGAACATCTCTGGGACACCCGCACCAACCAACCCAACCGCCCCGTGGTTCAACACTTCAGCTCCCCCTCCCACTCCACCAAGGAGATGCAGGTCCTTGGACTCCTCCATCGCCAGACCATAGCAACACGACGGCTGGTGGAAGAGCACCTCATCTTCTGCCTAGGAACCCTCCAATCACAAGGGATGAACTCAGATTTCTCCAGTTTCCTCATTTCCCCTCTCCCCACCTTGTCTCAGTCCCAACCCTCGAACTCAGCACCACCTTCCTAACCTGCAATCTTCTTCCTGACCTCTCCGTCCCCACCCCCACTCCGGCCTATCACCCTCACCTTAACGTCCTTCCACCTATCGCATTTCCAACGCCCCTCCCCCAAGTCCCTCCTACCTACCTTTTATCTTAGCCCGCTTGGCACACTCTCCCCATTCCTGAAGAAGGGCTCATGCCCGAAACGTCGATTCTCCTGCTCCTTGAATGCTGCCTGACCTGCTGCGTTTTTCCAGCAACACATTTTCAGCACTGATCTCCAGCATCTGCAGTCCTCACTTTTTTTCTCGAAATTACAGCCAGATTATGTGTCTTCCAGAATGTTCTGACCCTTCTACATCGTTAATCCCGTTGTTACATAGAACATAGAACATAGAAGAATACAGCGCAGTACAGGTCCTTCGGCCTTCAATGTTGCGCCAATCCAAGCCGACCCAACCTACACTAGCCCACTATCCTCCATATGCCTATCCAATGCCCGCTTAAATGCCGATAATGAGGGAGAGTCCACCACTGCTACTGGCAGGGCATTCCATGAACTCACGACTCGCTGAGTAAAGAATCTACCCCTAACATCTGTCCTGCAGTTGTATAAGACTCTGGTGCGGCTGCATCTGGAGTACTGTGTGCAGTTTTGGTCGCCATACTGTCGGAAGGATGTGGAGGCACTGGAACGGGTGCAGAGGAGGTTTACCAGGATGTTGCCTGGTATGGTAGGAAGATCGTATGAGGAAAGGCTGAGGCACTTGGGGTTGTTTTCATTGGAGAAAAGAAGGTTTAGGGGTGACTTGATAGAGGTGTACAAGATGATTAGGGGTTTAGATAGGGTTGACAGTGAGAATCTTTTTCCACGTATGGAGTCAGCTATTACGAGGAGGCATAGCTTTAAATTAAGGGGGGGGTAGGCATAGGACAGATGTTAGGGGTAGGTTCTTTACTCAGCGAGTCGTGAGTTCATGGAATGCCCTGCCAGTAGTAGTGGTGGACTCTCCCTCATTATGGGCATTTAAGCGGGCATTGGATAGGCATATGGAGGATAGTGGGCTAATGTAGGTTAGGTGGGCTTGGATCGGCGCAACACCGAGGGCCGAAGGGCCTGTACTGCGCTGTATTCTTCTATGTTCTATGTTCTATGCATTTAGACTTCTAGGCGTGGGAAAACTGTACGGCCTTTGGATAATAGGTTTCAGTCTGGTGTTTGTATTTGTTGCATTTTAATTTCTAAGCATGGGTAAAACACCATCTTTTAAAATGCTTTCCAACGCAGCACTTTACAGTTTTATAAACTCCAAATTCTAACTTCCTGTCCAACTTGTCCAAGTCGACAAGTACTCTATCCAGTTTCACAACAAGAGGCCACCATCTTACTACTCTGTGGGAAATAGAATGGAAGCCTTCCAAAATCCAATTTATTTGTCCCTGGAGTTGTTGTGAGCTGCGGCGCTTAATTGACAGGGAGAAGACTCGATAAATTGAGGGTGTGACCTCAAAATAAGGACATTTGATAAAGAGACGAGGAGGGATTTCTTATCTCTGTAGAAGTCAGTCTCTGGAATTCTTTTCCGCAGAGGTCTGAGAGAGCAGGGACAGAGAGAGAGAGAGAGAGATAAAAGGTAAAGAGAGAGAGATATAAAGGGCACAGGGGGAGAAAGACAGGAGAACGGAATTGAGGGTGATCATGTTCTGACTGGATGGCGAAGCAGACTCGCTGGGCTCGAGGGTAACCTTCTGCTCCTTTTGAAATGGAAATGGAAATGTTGGCTCATAAAGAGTTGACAAAAATGCGCTATTATTAGGTATGAAATGGAAATGAGAGAGATCCCAAATCAGGTCAGATGGATGAAATGAGCGTAATAACAGTTTAACTGAATTAAAGGTCCGTGAGTCATTCTTTATAAAGTATTCGGAAGAAGTGACCACTGGAAGGTTCACAGTTGAAACTGTCAACTGACAGATTCTTGTTTGATAGGACTTTCTCTGTCCCCTTCCATATTGAGAGACTGGCTGGATTTCAGCACTCAGAGCAGGATGTATTAGTGGACGCTTATTCAACGACACTTCCAGCCAGGCCAGCACGCACGACTGTCTCAGCTTGTGAGTGCACACAGACCAGGTTCGAGTTGGATTTTGACACAGGGTGATGTGGTTTCTGGAAAGGGCGCTGGCGCAGCGGTAAGGATGTGGGAACGAGGTGGCATTGCTGGAATCGAAATCCAAAGGAGCCAGGCGAAGGAAGTCATTTCAACTCAGCCTGAGGCAAGTGCTGATAGTTAAACTTAAGATAGGGAACTTGATGTGATGAAACGTTTGAGGCTATGCTTTTACACCCCAGTGCAGGTAGATGAGTTGAGGGTGTTGGTTGTGTGAGGTGATGTCAGCGCTGTCTCAGTGATATTGTTGGTGGAGGGTATAGACCTGCGTCCCAATAGCTGGGGATGCACAATCTTCAGCTGAGGAGGGAAGTGGGTAAAGAGGGGGTGGGGGGAAACAACCACAATGTCATGTGATATGAGCAGAACACAACACAGAGGACAACCACGTTGATGGGCGTGTTCTATAAACGCTTATACAGTCACGAAATCATAGCAGGACACAAAGGGTGGGAAAGCACAGAGAAATGTAAAACTAATTGGGTAATAATTGTAGGAGATTTCGAAGTCCTCGGATTTAATTGGGATGCATAAAGTGTAAAACACTTAGTGGGCATGGAGATCTTAAAAATGTGTCCTGCAGAGAGTTTCAAGTCAGCTTGGAGAAAGAACTTCAGAGTCAAAGGGTGGGGCTGGATATGATATTGAAGATGCGAAGTTGGTCATTTAGGAAGTGACAGCAAAGGAACAGAATCTTATTTGAACGAAGAAAGCTGAAACACAAAAGGAATTGTGTGAAACACCGAGAGCTCGCACAGTGTCAGCAGGAATGTATGGTTCTTATTTGAAGGAGAAGGGAAGTCTTCCTGCAACACTGGATGGAGTTTTATTTAGGTAACTGAGGCGCTGCAGTTTGGAAATGCATACTTGGTAAGAAATAATGCACTTAATGGGAGGGTTCTGCGGAGTGTTGCTGAACAAAGAGAGCTTCGAGCTCACGATCATAGTTTCGTGAAGGTTTAGTTATAAGTCGACAGGGTGGCGAATGACTATTTTGGTACATTTAACCTTATTGTTTTGTACGTTGAGTATAGGAGTTGGGATGTCATGCTGCAGCTGCACCTTTGGTAGCCACAGTCAGTTCTGCTGCCCCATTGTTGGAAATGTTTTGTTAAACTTGAAAGTGTTCAGAAAAGATTTACAAGGAAGTTGTAGGGTTTGAGCTTTAGGGAGAGGCTGAATAGACCGGGGATGATTTCACTGGAGCGTCTGAGGCTGAGGGGTGACCTTTCGAAGTTCACAAAATCATGAGAAGTACAGACAGGGTGAAGAGACAATGTCTTTTTCCCTCGGGTAGGAAAGTCCAAAAGTAGATGGCAAAGGTTTAAGGTTAAATGGGAAAGATTTAAAAGGGACCTAAGGGGCAACGTTTTCACGCAGAGGGTGATGTCTGCATGAAATAGGCTGCCAGAGGAAGTGGTGCAGGCTGATACAATAACAAAATTTAACTGGCATCTGGTTGGGGGTGTGAATAGGAAGTGTTTTGAGGGGTTTAGACCAACTGCTGGCAAATGGGATGAGACTAATTTAGGATATCTGGTCGGCACAGATATTTTGAACTGAAGACTCAGTTACTTGCTGTAAAACTCCAAACCTGT
The DNA here is from genome assembly GCF_037043375.1 of Chiloscyllium plagiosum. Classification (NCBI taxonomy): domain Eukaryota; kingdom Metazoa; phylum Chordata; class Chondrichthyes; order Orectolobiformes; family Hemiscylliidae; genus Chiloscyllium; species Chiloscyllium plagiosum. Next base: position 39,546,125 of record NW_028270179.1, read on the forward strand.
AAGACTTTATAAGGTGTTCGTAGATGAAATCTGGAGTACTGTGAGCAGTTTTGGTTCCCTTTTTAAAGTAAAGATACGTCATTGTGGGTAGTTCAGGGGAGACTCACTAGTGTAATCTCTGATGTGGAGGGAATGTCTTACGAACAGCTCGGGACTCTGCTCCATGGACTTTCGAAAAAATGAGAAATAATCTCATTGGGACGTCCAAGTTTCTCAACGGGCTTCTCAGGGCCAATGCTGCGAGAGTGTGCCCCCTTCAGGAGAGATTCTAAGAAGCAATCTCGGAATAACGAAGGATTAATTTAACATTGAGAGGAAGAAGAATTTCTTTTCTCAGGAGTTGTCATTCTTCAGAACTCCTTGGTACAGAGAGCCATAGGGCAGAGTCATTTCGTCTTTTTAATAGAGTGTTGATCAGCAGGGGGAATTAAGTGCTGTACGTAAGAGGGGGGAAAGTATCCGTGAGAAATGTTGGATCATAAATGATCCTGGGCAATGGTGAAACAGACAGGAGGGTCCAAATAACCCCTTCTTGCACATCTTGTGTATTCCAAAATGGTGTTTCACAATTCCCCCGCTCTGCATTTTTCTGTACACTGACTGGTGTCCCACAGTCACCTCCCTCTTTTTCAGGGAGATGTCTGTAGACTGACTGATGTCTCTCAGTTTTCCCTCTCTCTGGGAGATGGCTGTGCACTGATCGTTGTCTCTCAGTCCCCTCTCTCTTTTCGGGGCGATATGTGTGCACTGATCGGTGCATCTCGGACCTATCTCGATATCACAGGGCATATATGTAGACTGCTTCTTATTCCTCTATTCCTCTCAGTTCTTTTCCTTATGGTCTTCTGGACCTTATGCATTCTGAACCCTGGCAAATAAAAGTACGATTTATAAGCTTATGCTCGGTGGAACCAAAATCCCTTCTTCAACAATCCACGCACACACACAAATGGTCACATAATTGCACTAGTTTAAAGATATATGTTGGGGAATCACAGTTGAATAGTACATTCCCCAAACTTCGATCAAGTGTCCCCTTTTTATGGATATGACTCCTTCAAATCCTCAATCCATATGTTTCCATATAGTTTCAGTTCCTTGCTGAAAGCACGAGGATAAGGATATCATCATTACTCAGTCCTCCAGTCATTGGCTATTGGCAACTGCAAAAAGGGAGAGCGAGTGTAGCTGGATCTCTGTCAGCTACTGCGCAGCAGAGAAAATCCTCCCTCTGCAGCAAGTGCACACGATATCTGTAGCTGCCCAATCGCACAGCAAAGAAGTCTTCTCTGATGAAGGTGTTGGGCCGAACCTATGGTCCTGTGGGAAAAAGCACCACACTGCCTGCCCCACTGCGAGACACTTGCCCATGAACGATTTTTCGCACATCCTCCACCACCACAGGGTCTCAAACATCTTTCCCCACTGTGCCAATCAAGCAACAGTGTAAACACAACTCACAATGAGCTCCAGGCCGTTAATCTTTCGGGGGCATCAACTCTGTCTGCAGGCTTCTGTTTTCGAGAGCATTTCAGGCTAAAATCTGGTAAGTGATGTGCCAGCTGTTTTAAACTTCAGTGAGTCCACATTTGGAGCATTGTGCGTGTTTCTGATCGCCAGACCACAGGATAGAGTTTAAAGGAAGATGTCAACGCTGCTTCTTTATCAAGGTTATGATGTCATTGATGTTTTTTTCAAAGAGGTCATAAAAGACACAGATTCTCAAATGTCTGAATCGACGGTTTTAAGGCCAGTTTGATTATAGCTAACTGCCTCAGGCCAAAGGTATTCAAGTCTTTTGTAAATAAAAACACTTGCACAATGAAAGGGGAGTGGCCAGTCCTCCAAGCTCAGCCTCACCCTGGTTTGATTTGGTTTTAGCACAGCAGTGTTCTGAAACTGCTGGACTCAAACAAGCAGGCTCAGGCTGGGAATTTCCCTCTCTCACACACATACTCTCTAGCTCTCTCTGTATACCTCTCTCGCCTTTCTCTCTCATCTCTCTCTCTCTCTCTCTGTCTTTCTCTCTCTGTCTCTCTCCTCTCTCTCTGTCTTTCTCTCTCTGTCTCTCTCCTCTCTCTCTCACGCTCTCACTGTCTCTCTCTCGTCTCACTCTCCTCTCCTCTCCTCTCTCTCTCTCTCTCTCTCTCTAACATCGCCACTGTCAGACCCTGGGATTGATTTTACTGCTTGTGCCAAGGGGTATTCATGGGAATTGTGTCTCTCACTCTCGTCTCCCTATCTCTCAGGGAGATATCTGTGCACTGACTGGTGTCTCTCAATCCACCCCCCCCCCCCCCCTCAGGGAGATATCTGTACACTGACTGGTATCTCTCAGTCCCCTCTCTCTCTCAGGGAGATATCTGTACACTGACTGGTGTCTCTCCGTCCTCTCTCTCTCAGGGAGATATCTGTACACTGACTGGTGTCTCTCAGTCCCCTCTCTCTCAGGGAGATATCTGTACACTGACTGGTGTCTCTCAGTTCCCTCTCTCTCTCAGCGAGATATCTGTACACTGACTGGTGTCTCTCAGTCCCCTCTCTCTCAGGGAGATATCTGTACACTGACTGGTGTCTCTCAGTTCCCTCTCTCTCTCAGCGAGATATCTGTACACTGACTGGTGTCTCTCAGTCCCCTCTCTCTCTCAGGGAGATATCTGTACACTGACTGGTGTCTCTCCGTCCTCTCTCTCTCAGGGAGATATCTGTACACTGACTGGTGTCTCTCAGTCCCCTCTCTCTCTCTCAGGGAGATATCTGTACACTGACTGGTGTCTCTCAGTCCCCTCTCTCTCAGGGAGATATCTGTACACTGACTGGTGTCTCTCAGTCCCCTCTCTCTCTCAGGGAGATATCTGTACACTGACTGGTGTCTCTCCGTCCTCTCTCTCTCAGGGAGATATCTGTACACTGACTGGTGTCTCTCTGTCCTCTCTCTCTCAGGGAGATATCTGTACACTGACTGGTGTCTCTCCGTCCTCTCTCTCTCAGGGAGATATCTGTACACTGATCGGTGTCTCTCAGTACTCTCTCTTTCTCTCTCTCTGTTTTTCTCTCTCCCTCTCTCACACACACTCTCTCTCTCTGACTTCTCTCCTGTCATATCCTGGACTTTCATTTACCTTTTGTCCCAAGGATATTTTTGCGAGTGTTTGGAAGGACATCTGTACATTGGGGTGCTCTGTCGGGTTTTCGGATAGGTTCGGTACTCTGTCCTTTTTTGACCGTGTTCCATTCAGTAATCTTGTGAATAAATTCTGCTTTGCTTGAAGCTACGTGGTTTGATCAGCTGCATGTCTCGTGGAATAGCTGAAAATGTGTTGCTGGAACAGCGCAGCAGGTCAGACAGCATCCAGGGAACAGGAGAATCGCGTTTCGGGCATAAGCCCTTCTTCAGGACACCTGAACAGTCTCAGACCCCTCCCTCCCCTTCCTCGACCTTTCTATTTCTATCTCGGGCGACCGAATCAACGCGGACATCTACTACAAACCGACCGACTCCCACAGCTACCTGGACTACACCTCCTCCCACCCTGCCCCCTGTAAAAACGCCATCCCATTCTCCCAATTCCTTTGTCTCCGCCGCATCTGCTCCCAGGAGGAACAGTTCCAAAACCATACAACCCAGATGGCCTCCTTCTTCAAGGGCCGCAATTCCCCCCCCCCCCCCCCCCCGACGATGCCCTCCACTGCATTTCTTCCACTTCCCGCTCCTCTGCCCTTGAGCCCCCCCCCCCCAACCGCCACCAGGACAGAACCCCACTGGTCCTCACCTACCACCCCACCAACCTCCATGTAAAAACATTTTCAGCTCTGATCTCCAGCATCTGCAGACCTCACTTTCTCTCGTGGAATATCCATCCTACACCTCCTTCAAACTACAAGCAAATTTGGGTCCCGTCTATTTTCTTGAAACGTTTAAGAGGGTTTGTCCTTGTCCACACCAGACGTGGGACTCCTTGAGAAGGCATCGAGTTGGAAGTATTAGTGTCCTTTGTTCTGGGTCTTGAGTTGGATTGTTTTCAGTAGTGCTTGGGATGACAATGGCTCTTTACGTCACCAAGGGTTTTCTGGGGGTGGAAGAAGTGACTTTAAGGGTTTTGCGAAAGACAATGGAGGCCAAGGTGCTGGAATTAGCCAACAAACTGGAGCTGGAGCTGCCTCCTTCCCTGAGGAAAGGAGAGATAATTGCAGCATCAGATGAGCATTTTGAGTTGCTGGGAACACCATCAGAATCTTTACAGATGGCTGAAATTCACATTGAAAAGAAAGCACCTTGAGTTGGAGGCGCAAGGCAAGGTATTACAGATGAAAGCAGAGGAAAGAGAAAGAGATGGAGAGAAGAGCGGGAAAGAGAGAGAGAAGAGATAGAAAAAGAGGCGGAAGGCAAAAAAGAGAGGGTGTTTATACTTCAGAAATTGGCGCTTAGACAGGAAAGTCACCTGAAAAGGATGGAAATGAAGGACGAAGGTTAGCTTAGCGAGGAAGAGAGTAAGAATGAACAAACCCAGGGTAGCCGAAGCCCCGGTGAGAAACGTTTAATGCTTCTCAAAAGGCCTTGTGATAAACCCTTTAAATATATTCAAGCATTGCCTACATTTGATGAGAACGATGTGGAAGCATTTTTAATGTCATTTGAAAAGGTGTTTAAACAAATGCCGTGGTCAGTGACCATGGGGGTGTTGTTTGTCCAAACAAAACATGTAGGTCGAGCTAGTGAGGCCCTCGCATCACTCTCAGACGAGGTATCTGGGGTATGTGAGGAGGGGAAGAAAGCCATCTTAAGTGTGCACATGAACTTATGCCAGAAGTAATAGGAGTAATAAAAAGACGGGGTACTGGGCTAATGGTCGGATACTTGGTAGTGTGGATGAGCAGAGGGATCTTGGTGTCCATGTACACAGATCTTTGAAAGTTGCCACCCAGGTAAATAGTGCGGTGAAGAAAGCATATGGCGTACTGGCTTTTATTGGTAGAGGAATTGAGTTCCGGAGTACTGAGGTCACGTTGCAGTTGTATAAGACTCTGGTGCGGCCGCATCTGGAGTATTGTGTGCAGTTTTGGTCGCCATACTATAGGAAGGATGTGGAGGCACTGGAACGGGTGCAGAGGAGGTTTACCAGGATGTTGCCTGGTATGGTAGGAAGATCGTATGAGGAAAGGCTGAGGCACTTGGGGTTGTTTTCATTGGAGAAAAGAAGGTTTAGGGGTGACTTGATCGAGGTGTACAAGATGATTAGGGGTTTAGATAGGGTTGACCATGAGAACCTTTTTACATGTATGGAGTCAGCTATTACAAGGGGGCATAGCTTTAAATTAAGGGGGGGGGGGGTAGGTATAGGACAGATGTTAGGGGTAGGTTCTTTACTCAGCGAGTCGTGAGTTCATGGAATGCCCTGCCAGTAGCAGTAGTGGACTCTTCCTCATTATGGGCATTTAAGCGGGCATTGGATCGGCATATGGAGGATAGTGGGCTAGTGTAGGTTAGGTGGGCTTGGATCGGCGCAACATCGAGGGCCGAAGGGCCTGTACTGCGCTGTATTCTTCTATGTTCTATGTTCTATGTTCTAAGTCTATATACAACGTTTCATGAATCAAATTAGAGATCCTGGTCAAACAGACACTTAATTTGAAAGGACCAAACAAAGTATTTTGAACAGGTGGATAAGTGCATAAATTATAGCGTTAACCTTTGACACTTTTAGAGAGACGATTCTTTTGGAAGAGTTCAGAAATGCACTTCCTGATGTAGTGAGACCTCAAGTGGAAGAGCCGAGATCAGCAGCTGAAAGGGCTGATGATTATGAGTTGGTCCATAAATCAAAAGATTGGCTTCCGAAATCAATTTCAATCCATGAGCGAGAATGAGAAATGCTCGCGTGGAAAGGGAAAGGTAGATTTTTAGTGACGATCATCAGGATGACTTACCACAGAGTAAAAGGAAACCGTTTAAGGGGAAAGAGAAGTTGAAATGCTTTGGTGTTTTCTCTGCAATACAGGAGGCCACATGAAATGACAGTTTTGGTTGGCTCTGTAAAGGACTGGGAAGCCAGATGGAGAAAAACAGGATAAGCCAGTGAATTTTGTTGGAAAGCACAGTGGAGGCGACAAAGCTGCACGCAGAATGTGCAAGCTGGTCGGAGGTTGGTGAAGGAGGAAGTGCAAGATCTTCTTTAACCATTTGGTAGCCAACGTACAATTTATTCATATAGGCCAGGAGCAGCAGGTTACAATATTAAGAGACACAGGATGCTCTCAATCTGCGATGCTGCAAGATGAGGCGGTATGCACCTCAGAACTACTATTGGCTGAAAATGTGCTAGTAATGGGAAATCACGGTGAGACAAGAAGTGCTCAATTGTGCAAAGCGAGGCTCGTGTGCCCAGTGTTCAGTGGAGAAGTCGGGGTAGGAGCACTGGACAAACTTGCACCTTCAATTTGTCCTTGGGAATGATACAGGAGGAAGTGTGGACTGCAGATGCTAGAGATCAGAGTCGAGAATGTGTCGATGCGAAATGAACAGCAGGTCAGGCAGCATCCGAAACGTCGGTTTTGGGCATAGGCCTTTCATCAGGAATGACAATGATACAGCTGATTCCTCGGCAGGTGTGCTGCTGACTGTGATTGGAAAGCCAGAGGAAATTCAGACAATTGAATTATTACAGGCCACGTATCCTGGGATTTCTCCAGGACGTGTGGTAACGAGGTTGCAAAGTCACAAAATCGCTTTTGGTGGGATGCTACTCATGTCCCCCTACATATTAACAGCATTGAGATGGAACAAGTGGAGGGTGTCAAGCTCCTGGGAGTGGTCATCCACAACAAGCTTTCTTGAACTCTTCATGTGGTCGCACTGGTTACAAAGGCCCATCAACGCCTCTTCTTCCTCAGGCTGCTATGGAAATTTGGCATGATGGCGAATACCATTGTCAGCTTTTAAATGTGCGCCATCGAGGACATTCTGTCTGGGTGTACCATTACCTGGTATAGCATTTGTATCATTCAAGATTGTAGCCTGTTTTAGAAAGTGGTGGACTCAGCCCGGACAATCACAAAGGCCAAACTCCCATCTAGAGAATCCATTTACCAGGCCGGATGTCAAGGAAAGGCAACAACATTCCCAAATATCCATCCTAACCTGGCAATATTTGTCCACAGCTGAAAAATGTGTTGTTGGAAAAGCGCAGCAGGTCAGGGAGCATCCGAGGAGCAGGAGAATCGACGATCGGGCATGAGCCCTTCTTGGATGCTGCCTGACCCTGCTGCGCTTTTCCAGCAACACATTTTTCAGCTCTGATCTCCAGCATCTGCAGTCCTCACTTTCTCCTCATACTTTTCCACAGCCTCTACCATCGGAGAGAAGGTACAGGAGCCTGAACACACGCACCAACCGGTTTCATGCAAAAAATCTAACCTACTCTTGTTGGAATACTGAATGGACTCACAAACTCTAAGCATTCGTCTGGACCTATGTTTTTCTTTTTGCCGCTGTTTACCTATTATTTAATTATCTACGCTACTTAAATCTGTGATCTGCCAATATTGCTCACAAGACATAGCTTTTCCCTGTGCCTCGGTACCCGTGACAATAAACACAATTCAATTCAACTCAACCAGATGAAACAGGAAAGATCAAAGAGCACAGAAAAGGAAATTGAAGTGGAATTATCACAGACCCGTTTTGATCAAATGGATGACACAAGCAGGAGAGATAAATGACACAGCAGACATCTTTATCTGAGAGAAATTAACTGAGTTACAGCAGAAAGATGAAAATTTAAAACAATTGCATCAAATTGCACACACAGAAAAATAATCTGAATGTACCCCTGAATGTTATTATTGTAAAAATGACGTCTTAACTAAGAATGGAGACCATCACATATTCAGGCAGATGAGAAATGGGCAGAAATTCATCAAATCATATTGCCATCTGTTCATAGAAAATAGATGTTGCAAATGGCGCACAAGCTAACTCCATGTGGTCATTTAGGGGTGAGAAAAACTGAAGCTAAAATCCAAGAACATTTTCACTGACCTGGACTGCACAAGAATGTCGTTGATTTTTGCCAAACATATGAGGCATAAAAAGAATAGAATCCTTACAGGGCAGAAACAGGCCATTCGGCCCAAGGCGCCCACGCCGACTCTCTGAAGAGGAATACACCCAGGCCCATTCCCCCTATAGTTAATTTCGGCAGTGGGAACGGCGAGAGAGGAAACCAGGGAGCTGTCGGGCAGGTAGATTCCCCATTTAAAAACTGACCAGAATGGAGAGGATTCTGGGAGATATTTCTGCCCACGACAGGGATATAAGTTGGGAGTTTGATACACCTGAGACCCGAGACCTTTCAGGCCTCTCAACCAAACGCCTCCTTTGTCCTTTCACCACTCGAGGGAAATCAGGTCAGCTTTTAAATCTGTCATTTCTTAGCAAGGGAAGTTAGCAGGGATGGCAGTGCAGGCAGTGTAATCTTCCTCCTAAGGGAGGTTTGAGGTGAGGGACACCATTAACGTGCTGGCTATGTACACCTGCAGGAGGCGCACCCAATTCCAGCTCCTTGGAGACGGGGTTAGCGTACTGGAGCTGGAACTGAATAATCTCAGAATCATTCGGGTGGCAGAAACAGTTACCAATAAAAGCTCCAGGAAGGTAGTTATCCTAGAAATGAAGATGGTAGGGTTACTGTTAGAAGCGGTAAGAAGCAGTACTTGCAGGGATCCCCTGTGGCCGTTCCCCTGTATCAAAAGTATACCATTTTGGATATTGTTGGGAGCTGGGACTTACCAGGAGTAAGCCATGGGGTATACTTTTCTGGCACAGAGTCTGCCTCTGATGCTCAGAAGGGAAAGTGGTGGGGGGAGAGGAGTTGAGCATTAATCATTGTGGAGTCCATAGTTTGGGAGACAGAAATGAGATTCTATGAGAAGGAGAGAGACTCACGGTTGGTATGTTGCCTCCCAGATTCCAGGATCCGTGATATCATAGATCGTGTTTTTGGGATCCTTAAAGGGGAGGGGGAGCAGCCCCAAGTTGTGGTCCACATAGGGACCAACGACATACGTCAGAAAAATGATGGAGACGTAAGGTAAAAGTTCAAGGAGCTAAAACTACCAGAGTTGTTATCTTTGGCTTGGTACCCGTGCCACGTGCTGGCGAGGAGAGGAAGAGGGAGAGAGAACAGGTGAACAAGTGGCGACAAGGATGGTGTGGAAAGTGAGTTTCAGATCCCTGGATAATTGAGGAACCGTCAGGAGTGGGTGGGACCTCTACAAACAGTATGGTCTACAACTGAACCATAGGGGTATCAATATCCTGTGGGGGACATTTGCTAATGTTCTTCTGGGTGGTTTAAACTAATTCACCAGGGGGATGGGAACCAGAATTGCAGCTCCAGTGTACAGGAGGACGTCGAGAGGAGTGAGGTCATGATTAAGGTTTCAAGGTTGCAGGAGTGTAGAAACAGTCAGGAGGGTGGGTTGACGTCTGTCGACTTCAGTGCCAGGAGCATTTGGAATAAGGTGGGTGTACTTGCAGCTTGGGCTGGTACCTGGGACTTCAATGTCGTGGCCATTTCAGAGACATGGGTAGAACAGGGACAGGAATTGATGTTGCAGTTTCCAGGATTTTGATTTTTGACTGAGAGCAGACATGACGGTTAAAGAGGGGAAGGTGTGGCATTGTTAATCAAGGACAGTATTACGGTAGCAGAACGGACGTTTGATGAGGATCATCTACTGTGGTAGGATCGGCTGAGTTCAGAAACTGGAAAAGAGAAGTTGCCCTGTTCGGAGTTGTCTATGGGCCTCTGAAAATGTCGACAAGTTTAGAGGGAAAGATTGTATAGATGATTCTGAGCAGGAGCGAAAATAATAGGGTAACTGTTTTGGGGGCTTTAGCTCCAAATATTGATTGGAAACGCGATAGTTTGAGTACTTTAGATGCGCCAGTTTTTGTCCAATGCGTGCAGGACGGTTTCCCGACACAGTGCGTAGATAGGCCAACAAGAGGCGAGGCCACATTGGATTTGGTACTGGTTCATGAAGCAAACCAGGTGTTCAAAATGGATGTAGATGATCACAGCTGGATAGTGATAATTCGATTGCATTTACTTTAGCGATGGAGAAGGACAGGTATATACTTCAGGGTAAGAGGTCCGGCTGGGGTAAAGCCAATTATGGTGTGATTCGGCGAGACCCATAAGAAGGGGAAGGACACTGCAGGGAATGGACACAATTGAAATGTGGAGCTTATTCGAGGAACGGCTACGGCGTTTCCTTGTTAAGTATGTACCTGTCACGCAGGGAGGAGGTGGTCAAGTGAGGGAACCGTGGTTTACTGAAGAAGTTGAATGTCTTCTCAAGAGGAAGAAGGGGTCTCATGTAAAGGTGAGATGTGGCCATCAGCTAAGGCGCTTGAGAGCTACAACTAGTCAGGAAGCACCAAAAGTGAGGGCGAAGAAGAGCCAGCAGGGGTATGAGGAGTATTTGACAGGTTATGATCAAGGAATACCCGAAAGATGTCTCTCGGTATGTCAGCAATACAAAAATGACTTGGGTCAGGTGAGAGCCATTCAAGAACAGATGTGGGAAGTTGTGTGTGTTTCAGTAAGAAGAGGGAAGATAGTCAAAGAGTGGGAGGTGTCGCATTGTTAGTCAAGGGCAGTATTACAGTTGCAGAACGGATGTTTGAAGAGGAACATCGACTCATCTACGAAGAGATAGGAGAGGCGCTAAATGAACATTTTTCATCAGTATTCACACAGGAAAAAGATAATGTTGTCGAGGAGAATATTGAGATACAGGCCATTGCACTTGGGCGCATTGAGGTAACAAAGCAAGTGTTACCAATTTTGGAAAGTGTGAAAATAGCTAAGTCCCCTGGGCTGAATAGGATTAATCCAAGGATTCTCTGGGAAGCTAAGGAGGTGATTGCAGAGCCTCTGGCTTTGATTATTATGTCATCATTGCTACAGGAATAGTGCCAGAAGACTGGAGGACAGCAAATGTTGTCTCCATGTTCAAGAAGGAGAAAGTGAGGACTTCCAATGCTGGAGATCAGATTCGAGAGTGTGTTGCTGGGAATGCACAGCGGGTAAGGAAGCATCCGAGGAACAGGAGAATCGACGTTTCGGGCATGCCCGAAACTGGAATTCGCCTGCTCCTCGGATGCTGCCTGACCTGCTGTGTTTTCCCAGCAACACACTCTCGACCCTTGTTCAAGAAGGGAAGCAGAGGCAACACTGGTACTTATAGACCAGTGAGCCTTACTTCGGTTATGGGTAAAGTGTTGGCAAGGTCTATCACAGATACAATTTTTTATTATTTAGAAAGGAATTTTTTGATTCGGGGTAGTCAATCTGTAATTTTTTTTGAAGGGGAGGCCGTGCCTCTCAAACCTTATTGAGTTCTTTGAGAAGGTGACCAAACAGGTGGATGGGGGTAATGCAGCTGATGTGGTGTATATGGATTTCATTAAAGCATTTGATAAGATTTCCCACTTTTGCAGAAAATACGGAGGTATGGGCTTAAGGGTCATTTAGTGATTTGGATCATAAATTGGATAGCTGTAAGAAGACAGATGGTGGCAGTTGGTAGGAAATTTTCACCCTGGAGTTCAGTTATAGTGGGGCAGAGCAAGAATGTGTTTTGTGGCCAGTGCTGTTTGTCATGTTTATAATTGTGTGTGTAGAAGGACGGGTTAGTAAATTTGTGAATGACATTAAAGTCGGTGGAGTTGTGGCCAGTGTGAAAGGACGTTGCAGGTTACAAAGGGACACAGAGAAGCTGCAGAACTAGGCTGAGAAGTGGAAAATGGATTTTGCTGCAGAAAAATGTGAGGTGATGCACTTCAGAAGGAGTAACAGAAGTACAGATTACTGGGCTAATGTCAAGATTCTTGGTAGTGTGGATGAGCAGAGAGATCTTGGTGTCCATGTGCATAGATTTCTGAAAGTAGCCACGCAGGTCGATTGGGTTGTTTAGAAGGCATTTAGTTTAGATTAGATTACTTTACAGTGTGGAAACAGGCCCTTCGGCCCAACAAGTCCACACCGCCCCCGCCGAAGCGCAACCCACCCATACCCCTACATTTACCCCTTACCTAACACTACGGGCAATTTAGCGTGGCCAATTCACCTGACCTGCACATCTTTGGACTGTGGGAGGAAACCGGAGCACCCGGAGGAAACCCACGCAGACACGGGGAGAACATGCAAACTCCACACTGTCAGTCGCCTGAGGCGGGAACTGAACCTGGGTCTCTGGCGCTGTGAGGCAGCAGTGCTGACCACTGTGCCACCGTGCCGCCGTTGTGTTAGCTTTTATTGTTCGAGGGATTGAGTATCGTAGCCATGAGATCATGTAGCTGGACAATACTCTGGTGCGGCCGCATGTTGGGAAGGATATCGAAGCATTGGAAAGTATGCATAGGAGATTTCCCAGATTATTGCCTGGTAAGGAGGGGAGGTCTTATGAGGAAAGGCTAAGGGACTTGAGGCTGTTTTCGTTAGGGACGACTGGTAAAGTGATGACTTAATAGCGACATACAAGGTGATCAGATGAATAGATAGGATGGACAGTGAGAACCTATTTCGTTGGAGAACATTGGGGGCATTGCTTTAAGTTGAGGGATAATAAAAATAGGACAGATGTCAGAGAGTAGTAGGGGCGTGGAATGCACTGTCTGCAACAGTAGCAGACTTTCCAACTTTAAGGGCATTTAAATGGTCACTGGATGAACATCTGGATGATAATGCAATAGTGGAGGATTAATGGGCGTAACATCGAGGTCTGAAGGACCTGTACTGCTCTGTAATATTCCATGTTCTCTGCTCTATCTATGTTCTATTATTATCCCTGACAAATGCACCTAATCTGGACACCTCTGAATACTATGTGTCATTTAACGTGGCCAATTCACCCGAATCTTTGGATTGTGGAAGGAAACTGGAGAACCTGGAGAAATGAGGGGCATTGATAATCACTTTTTTTCCCCAGAATGATAATGTCAAACACGAGGGGCATTGGTATCAGCGAAGAGGGAGAATTTTTTTAAAGGAGATGTGCAAGATAAATTGCTTTATTACGCAGAGGGTGGTAGTTGCTTGGAAGGCACTGACAGGGCTGGTAGTAATAGCTGAGGCAGCAATAGCATTAGAGGGGATTTGGACAGATGCCTGAATGGCATGGAATAAAGAGTTGCAGACCAGAAGCGAGCACAGTCTGCAAAGACAAGATGTGCCGAAGGACTGTTCCAGCGCTGTGGTGTTCGATGACCTATAACAGTGTCCTTTCTTCCTCATTAAGACAACAAAATAATGCACAGTGATCTAAGTAAAGTAGCACTTGCAAATCATTTTGAAGGTGTTGCTGATGAATGTCCTTTTTATTAAATTCACTCACATGGCATGTACATCACTTTCCAGTCTCACCAGTTATCGTCTGTTCTCTTGAGACGAAGGCGGCGAGCCACCTACATGAAGATAATGCAAAGAAATGTGCCAGGACAGATAATACTGAGGAGGCAGGGAGATGAAGATAGATTTCGACAGGCTGGGAGAGTGGGCCAACAAGATGTAATACAACGTCGGTAAATGTGAGGTCACGCCCTCTGGTGCCACGTATAGAGGCATGGATGATTTTCTGAATGGGGATAGACTTCAAAAACCTGAAATGCAAAGGGACTTCGAAGTCCTTGTCCAGGTTTCTCTTCAGATTAATTTGAAGGTTGAATCGGTAGACAGGAAGTTAAATGTAATACTGTCAATCATCACAAGAGGATGAGCATACAAAAAACAGGAATGTACTTCTGAGGCTTTGCAAAGCTCTGATCAGACTAGACTTAGAGCATTGTGTACAATTTTAGGGCCCAGATCTCAGGAAATAGCGGCTCCAGAGGTGGTTTCACGCGAATCATCCCAGGAAGGAAAGGTTCAACGTATGAGGAAAGCTTGAGAACTCTAGGACAACGGTCATTGGTCTTTAGAATGATGGGGGGAATCTAATTGAAACTTACACAATACTGACCGATCTGAATAGAGTCGATATTGGGAAGATGTTCCCATTGGCAGGAGGGACGATGACCTGAGGACACAGCCTTCGAGGAAAGGGAAGACGCTTTAGATGGCGATAAGGAGAAAGGTCTTCAGTGAGAGAGAGGCGAGCCTGTCAAACTCATTGCCACAGAAGGCTGCAGAGGTCAGGTCATTGAGTGTATTGAAAACATAGGTGGAGGTGTTCCTGGTTGTCATGGGGTTCAAAGGTTATGAAGAAAAACACAGGTTAATGAAAAAAAAAACTGATCAGACATGATCAAATGGCAGAGCAGAACTGATGGGCCAAATGGTCAAATTTCTGCTTTCATGATTGTCTTGTCTTGTCTTATCTTATCTTATCTTATCTTATCTTATCTTATCTTATCTTCTCGAAATTCCTTCGGAGAAAGCGAGGACTGCAGATGCTGTAGATCAGAGTCGAGAGTGTTTTTCTGGAAAAGCACAGCCAGTCAGGCAGTATCAGAGGAGCAGGAGAATCGACGTTTCAATCAAAAGCCCTTCATCAGGAATGAGGCTTGTGAACCGAGGGAGTGGAGAGATAAATGGAAGGGGGTGGGGTTGGGGGAAGACAACTGAGGTGGGGGTGAAAGTGATAGTTTGGAGAGGAGGGTAGAGCGGATAGCTTGGTAGGAAGATGGACAGATGGGACATATCAAGAGGGCAGTGCCGAGTTGTAAGGTTGAATCTGGGATAAGGTGGGGGGAGGGGAAATTAGGACATTGGTGAAGTCCACATTGATCCCGTGTGTTTGGAGGGTCCACAGGTGGAAGATGAAGTGTATTTCCTCCAGGTGTCAAAGGTTTAGCGACGGATTTACCGATGTTCCGTACATGAACTGCTGCAGTCCCGTGTGTGTGGTGTCGGGACACAAAGCACAGTGCCATAAGGGAGGAAGCTTGAGGATTTTGACTCCAGTCACACTGAAGGAATGGCTGATATTTTCCCAAGTCGGGATGGTGGGAGGTTGCTACAAGGGGAACTTGCAGGAGTTGGTGTTCCATTGTCTTTGCCGTCTTTCATGATCGAAGTTGTTTTGTGATTGCAAGGTGTTGTCTAAAAGCCTTGGTGAATTTCTAACGTGCATCCTTAGATAGTATGCACTGCTGCAATTGAGCATCGGCTGGGGAGGGAGAGTATGTTGCCGTAGCAATCAGCACCTGCGTCTCCTCAATCTTCTACTTGTGGTAGAGATGGCCCGGTTGGACGGTACTCTTGGACAAATCTCGGCAATGCGGCTTGTAGACAGTACACACTGCTGCTGCTGTACCTCGGTGGTGGAGGGAGGGGGCGTTGAGGTTGGGGGGCAGTGACTCGTTCGGGTATGGGGGCAGATGTTTTTATCTGGATTGTGTCAAGAGTCCTGAGTGTTGTCGGAGCTTCCCCCGTCCAGGTGAGAAGGCAGCATTTCATCACACTCCTGGTTTGTGCCTCGTCGATGGTGGGACAAGTGTTGGGACGCGGGTGATCAGGAGGGGAGTTACTTTCTGCAGGATTTCCTACCTCTGATCTGATTTTCTCGCCACAGGATTGATATGTCTGGCTCCACTTCAGTTCCTGTTCAATGGTAATCAGCAGGATGTTGATTGTTGTGGCAAGGCAAACCCATTGAACGTCAAGGAGGCAATTGTTAGATTATCTCTCAACTTAAACCCCAAGGATGTTGATAAGATGACGAGGTTTTTCAGTAATGGTAACGCCAATGAAAGTTCAGTGGGCCATGGTTAGATTCTTTCTCAACGGTAACGCCCAGGATATTGAAATTGAGAGGCTTCAGTGATTGTGACGACTTTGAATGTCAAGGGGACGATGGTTAGATCCTCTCTCAATCGGAATCCAGGGATTCTGATAGTGCAGGTATTAAGTGATGGTACAACATTGAAGATCAAGCGGACACCAGTTAGTTTTTCTCACACTGGTAACACCGAGGATGCTGTTCATGTGGGGATTTAGTGATGCTCGTCGCATTGCACAGGCAGTGGCCACGGTTAGATTATCTCTAATGGTAAACCACAGATTTTGATGCTCTCGGTTTCACTGATAGAGAAAACATTGATCATATTCGGATGATGGTTATATCGCCAGTCAATGAAATTAGCATGGACCCTGAGCTGATTAACACACCATTTTGAAATGTATTCTCAGACCTATTCGAGAATTTCACATATTGCAATGCGGACTTACTGATCAATAATTAACCCATTTTATTCCCCATCGAGAATCAAATGGGGCATTTTAAAATATTTGTTTATATATTTGTTCCTGTAATCCTCCCCAGGAACGACCAGTAATGGACTGATCCAAGAAGCAATCCCACCCAAGAAGCGCACAATCACTTGTTCTTGTGTCCTCTGTGCCAGATCCAAGTAAGATTTACCTGGGCTCTTCAGAGACTCTGTTCTGTCCCTTCCCTCAGTGATGCCCAGACACCACCCCCACCCGCGACCCAGTCATCTTTAAATGTAATTATGTTAGAATAAATAAAATGCAGGATTAGCATGAGTTAACCACACTTGTTTGTTTCAGTGGCTGGAATTAATCCCCAATGGATTCTAATTGTGCCTCTGGAGAGTTCACAGTCCTCTTTATAAGAGCAAAACCTTCGATGTACGAGTGCATATCGTCAGTGGGAACATCACATCGGGAATTAAGAGGGATCATCTTTTGGAGAGGAAGAGGTGAGAAAGCAATCCGAGTGAAATGGACTGAAGTGTTCCCACAATGGAGTCAAACCTGAGATCAATAGATGGGAATCTCACAGCAATGGGACAGAGTATATCCTGGTCACATTACATGCTTGAACATTATGTTGGTTTCCTCTTATTACCTTATCTGATCGAATATATTACGTACTGCAGATCGCTCCAGCTGGTTACTATCCTGTCCTGGTTGCGATTGGAGTTCCTGGTGAGTATATCTGCCTCAACTATTAACACTGGAAATAAATCAGATATGTCTGGCTGGTGTTGAAATTAAGTATCTTCTATTTACTGTGTCAGTTTTTCAAGACAAGGCAGATCTCTGTACCGGAGTATACACAGCATTGACTTTCAGGTTAACTACGTAAATTGGCCTCGGTGGGACACAGAGGAGTGTGCAGGACCAGGTTAATTACCCCATTCAACAATCGATTAATGTGGTGCTCCTTATTTCTGAATGTGTGGGATCCCAAAATATCAAGTTTAATTTATGGTTAATTTCATTCTAATGCATTGACTCCCATCTGCAGCCAATGGACAGTCTCATTCATGTTAGGGATACAGAGACTAACGTGTTTTGAAATGCCAGCGATTACTCCATCAAACAGGTACGCTTGAATCTGAATGCATAACAACGCTGTGTCTTCACATTCCTCACAGTTAACTTACTGCCGATTGTAGTCAGGTTTCGGGGAAGGTATGGTCTCTCTACGTGTATCTCTCGCTGCCTGGTGGCCATGGCAGTGGCGGATGTTCTCTTCTTTATACTAGACCTGATATTGAGATGCATTCCTGTTGTCTTTCTGGAAAACTTCTCCTTTCTGACACGCCTCCCGGTGTGCAAAATAAATGCTCTCCTGCTTTATGCAGTCACTGACTGTTCTGTCTGGTTCACCATCACATTCACCTTGGACAGATTTGTGACCATTTCTTGCCAAAAGCTGAAACGTAGATATTGCACTGAGAAAACAGCGGTTGTGGTTCTGTTAACAGTGACTGCGCTGAGCTGTTTGAAGAAATATTTCTGGTATTTCAGAATAAAGCTGTATGATATATGTGGTAGCTTTGATTATATATAATCCAGACTTTGTGCAAGAATTGGGATTCATGTTGCAGTTGCTGAGCTGTTGCACCAACATTGTATATTATGCTGTGACTCAGACTATGTTCAGAAGGGAGTTGAAGAATGTAGTGAAATATCCCTTCGTCCTGATTGTTAACGCCATGAAGCGATGAAGAGAGCAAATGTATTTGCATCAGCAGAACGCAAATTTGCTCTGATTCTAGAGAAATTCCCAATTCAATGTTTCACTGCGATGGCCTTACATAATGAAGCCAGTCAATACCAAGACTGAAACCCTGTCTTGTAAGGTAACATTTTGAATTGGTTTGTTTTCAACGAGGTGACTCTGATTGAAATAGAAAAAAAACAGTGCACGTTTAGTTTCAACAATGCAACAAAGTTTGACAAATTACAAGAAGTTAAGCAGTCGAAACCAATACATCCTATTGCAACACGTGTTTGTAGCACGTGTTTCAATAAAATAAATCAATTCAGCTTCAGAATACAAAACAACGCCAACACTGCATCCAAAACAACTCTCAGGCAACACTCGTAGGATAAACTCTGTGCCAACAGCTCAATTGTTTTAACTTATAGATTATAAATGTAGATAGCTTCTTTCTGCGTATTATACCCCGAACCATAAATATACTCAGTTCTAAGTGATATCTTCAGGAGTTTAGCCCAACGCTCCTAATCAACGAGAAACATTAACATTACTGTAATAAATAAATGAATTAGCTTTATTCCCACATGTAGTCAAATGAGTTTAGTGGGAACTTCATAACTCACCACTACAGCGCCATCTTAGGTACAAAGGTATCTATCTAGAGGTTTTACAGTTACAAGATTAGCGACAGTTAACAATGGCAACAGCCCACAGCACCATCTTCGGTAGAGAGTACCTTGGTACAATCCTTAGTTAGAGATTTAAGAAATCAAGAAAAAAAACAAGTTAGATACAGGAACGCTCAGGTCAGAAAAACAAGGAACAATGTTAAAAAGACAAACATCACAGTCTATCCGCAAAGGCTCCAATTCCACATCGATCTGTCGAAGGAGCATGCGCAAATACAGAGCTGAAAATGTGTTGCTGGAAAAGCGCAGCAGGTCAGGCAGCATCCAGGGAACAGGAGAATCGACGTTTCTGGCATAAGCCCTTCTTCCTGAAGAATGGCTTATGCCCGAAACGTCGATTCTCCTGTTCCCTGGATGTTTCCTGACCTGCTGCACTTTTCCAGCAACACATTTTCAGCTCTGATCTCCAGCATCTGCAGACCTCACTTTCTCCTCATGCGCATATACAGCCACACTCACCTAAAGATTTCACTGGACTGCCCCACATTTCATAGTCAGAATTAAAATTATATCCTCTCTTCAAAGCTTATTACAAATGAAGTTTCAAAAGTTTTTTTATGAAGTCTGTTGTATTCATTCAATGGAAAATGAAATGGCACCAAGGAATGTGGAAAGTACATTTGGCTGGCAGCTTGTCAAGTCCGATCCTGTTTAATCTTCACTCATGGAATAACCCCTCCAATAAAGGATCGTGTGATTGGCCTATGGAATGAGGACCCGTTGTTCATAACAAAGGCTTCTGTATGCCCAAAGTGACGTGATTGGCTCGGAGGCAGCTGAAGAGTTTGTGATTCTCACAATAATGTCAGAACCATTTATACATCTAAAAGGGGGATGTTAGAAAGCGAGGGTTGACCACCCCGTTGAGAAATAAAACCAAAACACCCAAACATGTCCGCCCTATAGTCGGCATAACGTGTGCGAAAAGTGGTGTAACCTGCTTCTCGTGGTTAAATGAAATAAATCCCTGACACTCACTTTAAAATGAAGAAATAACAATTTATTTATCTGGCTCTAACAGTGAGCTACTTAACTAAACCATTAGCAAATGGAATAAATCCTTTTTAACTTCTAACTATTCCTGCATGGAACAAGATTCTAATGGAATGCTGCTCCAATCAGACAATTCCCACCCATATAACAAAAAGTAGAATGTAGCTTCTCAAAATAACAGTCAGATTACGTGTCTTATGGTATAGTTTATTCCTTTGCCGCTGCTTGCTTATGGTTTACTTATATATGCTACTTAACTGTGTGATCTGCCTGTATTGCACTCAAGGCAAAGACTTCACTGTGCCTCAGTACACGTGACAATAATTCAGTTCAATTCAATTCTCCATCCATTGTTCGGTCAGGAACACCTTCTCTTGTCATTGGCACTGTTGTTATTTAAATGGTCCTTCTAGAATACACACAGGAGACTATGAGAGTCTGTGATTCTCTGTTGAGAGTTGAGGGCCATTAGTTCCAGCGAATGGCAGTTAGCTCTGGGATATTTTTTCCAACTGGCCCATTCTCTTACGCCCTTGATGACGTATCAATACTTCCGACAATAAGATTGGTCCTATGTTGTCAAAACCATCAGATTTAAATTTAATAGAGTTTTGGTATCTAGGTGACCGGTTCAAATTGATTGGTTGAAGTCTGCTGATCTTGGTAAGAACTGCTCCTTGGCCTAGTAAGCGTACGGCTTTTTGGTACAAATGTTTTTGTTCAGGCTTCCTATGTAGAAGCATTTTAAATTGCTAAGCATGGAGAATAAAAACACTATCTTTTAAAATGCTTCCCGCTCAGCAGTTTATAATTTTGCAAACATCAACTTCTAACGTCCTGCTTCCATATCTGCAATTACTCTACCCAACTTCACAAGTGGAGGTAGTGCCTTTCTACTCTGCAGGAAATACAATGAAAGACTGATGAAACCTAATTGACTAACATACGATGAACGGCTGAGGATCCTGGGATTGTATTCATTAGCGTTTAGAAGGTTGAGGTGAGGTCTAATAGAAACTTAAAAGATAATGCATGGCTTAGAAAGGGTGGAGGCTGGGTAATTGTTCCTGTTGGGTGGGGATACGAGATCGGTTTTGCAAATTCGCGGGCACAGCCTGCGAATTAAAGGTGTTCAATTTAGAATCAAAAGAGGAGACGTTTCTTCAGGTAGAGAGTGGTGGGCCTATGGAATTCATTGCCATGGAGTGCAGTGGAGGTCGGGATGTTAAATGTCGTCAAGGCAGAGATTGATAAATTCTTAATCTCGCAAGGAATTAAGGGATACCGGGAGAGTGCAGGTAAGTAGCGTTGAAATGCCCATCAGCTATGATTGAATGGCAGAGTGGACTCGATGGGCCCAATGACCTTACTTTCACTCCTATTTCTCATGGTCTTATGAAGTTTCTCCTGCCAGATGCTGCAAACTGCGGCTGTTCATCGATAGGTAGGAGGTGAGATAAATTGAGGGTAATTAAGGTGCTGCAAAGTTAAAGCAGTGATGAGGAGAAATTTATTATCTCTGTGGACAGTGAATTCTTTTCCCGCAGAAGTCTGTTGAAGCTCGCTCTTTCAGTATAGAACATAGAACATTATAGTGCATTACGGACCCTTCGGCCCTCGATATTGCACCGACCTGTGAAACCAATCTGAAGCCCATCCAACCTAAACTAGTCCACTTTCAGCCATATGTTTATCCAATTACCATTTAACTGCTCTTAAAGTTGGCGAGACATCTATTTCGAGACATGGAGAAATGGAGAGCTGGAGAGAGAGAGAGATAGAGAGAGAATTTTAATCGGCAGGGAATTATGGGTTGGGGGGGAAGGCAGGAGAATGGAATTGAGGAAATTAGTTCAGCCATGTTCTCAGTGAAAGGCGAAGCAGACTTGATGGTCTCGAAGGTGTCCTTCTCCTCCTTGTGTTTTGTCAGAGTTGACCTAAAATTCGCATTTATGAGGTATTAAATGTAAATGAGAGATAACGAAAAACCGATCACAATGCCAAGATGAGTGTAATAGCAGTTAAACTGAATTAAAGTTCTGTACATTATTCTTTAGATTGAATTTGGGAAGAATAAATAGTGGAACGTTGTCACTTGAACCGACAATGTACAGATTCCTGATTGACTGGACTTCCTTTTTCTCCTTCCACATAAATTGACTGCCTGGATTCCAGCACTTAGCCAAAGATGCTTCTTTACCTACAATGCAGGGGTGAATAGAGGAAGCTTAGAACATAGAACATAGAACATAGAAGAATACAGCGCAGTACAGGCCCTTCGGCCCTCGATGTTGCGCCGATCCAAGCCCACCTAACCTACACTAGCCCACTATCCCCCATATGCCTATCCAATGCCCGCTTAAATGCCCATAATGAGGGAGAGTCCACCACTGCTACTGGCAGGGCATTCCATGAACTCACGACTCGCTGAGTAAAGAACCTACCCCTAACATCTGTCCTATACCTACCCCCCCCCCCTTAATTTAAAGCCTTAATTCGACTAACACTCAAATCCAGGCCAGCACGCACGAAGATCTCGGCTTGTGTACGCACACAAACTGTACAATAACTCAGTGGTTAGTACTGCTGCCTCAGAGTGCCAAGGGCCTACGTTCGATTCCAGCCTCGGCCGACCATCCGTGTGGAGCTTGCACATTCTCCCCGTGTCGGCGTGGGTTTCCTCCGGGTGCTTCAGCTTCCTCCCACAACCTGAAGATGTACAGCTTCGGTGAATTGGCCAAACTAAATCGTCCATCGTGTTCAGGTTAGACTAGGTGCATTAGTCAGGGGTAAATGCAGGGGGAAGGGTCTGGGTGGCTTACTGCTTGGCGGGTCGGTGTGGATTTGTTGGACCAAATGGTCTGTTTCCACGCTGTATGAATCTGTGAATATCACTTTGAACCACATAACTGATATCAAACCACATAACTAACTCTCTCAACTAATCTAGTTTCATTGTAGCATAAAAAACCCATTGCCACAAACATTTCACCACCTCAGGAACACTTTCTTGATTTTAACTCTCAGCAATTGTCTTGGAACGAGTTGAAATAATTTCCTCAGCCTGGACACTTTGGATTTCGGGTCCCGTAACATCTCTTCTTCTCCACGCCTTTCCCGTTGCACCTGCTCCCTTTCAAAAATCCACAAGACCGGTCGTCAAAATCCAAGTTAAGCCTGGTCTGTATTGAATTATCGAATTCTTACAGTGTGGAAGAATAGTCCTTTTGGCCGAACAAGTCCACACCCACCCTCTGAAGAGTAGCCCAAACGAAACCATTCTCTGACTCTGTTGTTCTCCATCTCCCCTGACTTGCACACAATGGACAATTTAGCATGTCTAATTCACTTAACCTGCACAAGCTTTGGTCAATGGGAGGAAATCAGACCAGAAGAGGAAACCAACGCAGACAAAAAGGAGAACATGTAAACTCCACACTGTCAGTTGCCTGAGGCTGGAATCGAGCTTGCATCCCTAGCACTGCAAGGCAGCAGTGATAACCACTGAGCCACCATGCCGCACTGCAGTTGAGGGAGGAACAGGACAAGAGACTCAATATCCCAGGGTGCACAATCATCAGGCGAGAAGTTTGATGAGAAAATGAGGAGGACTTGCAACATTGTTGATTGGAGAGTTAATTCGATGAGCCCACAAAACAGAAAGACAAAATGAGGACAATCACTTTGAGAGAAGACTCCGAAAGTGTCAGGGGGAGTAATTAAGAAAGATGCAGTTGCAAATGTCAAAAAGGTGTATCTGTAATTGCCTAAGAGCAACAGGAGATTTTGACTTCCCGGATTATAGTTATAATGGATCAAACGTGAAACGCTTAATACACAAGGAATTCTACAAAATATGTTCTGGGGAAAATATGAAGTACGTTTAGAGAAAGTCCTACAATGTGAAAGGGTGGTGCTGGATGTGAAATTGAAGTGGCAAAGTTGTTCATTTTGGAAGTGACAACAATGCAACAGAATATTATTTAAACAGAGAAAATCTGCAGAAACCTGGAACGCAAAATGATTTGTGGGAAACACAAATGTGTAGCACACAGAGTGAGAAGATAATCAGGAAATGTTGGAACTTATTTCAAGGGCATTGGAGTAGGGAAGTCTAAATGCAGCAATAGATGGAGTACAACTGAGTTAAACTCAGCAGCAATGAAATGCAGCAATGGATGGAGTACAACTGCATTTTGCAAAGGCAAATTAGGGGGATTAATACACCGAATGGTAGGGTCCTGGGGAGTGTTGCTGAACAAACAGACATTGTACTGCAGATTCATAGTTCCCTGACGATTCAGTAACAGAAAAACAGGGTAGAGATTACGTAATTTGGAGCACTGAGCTGATTGGTGCGGCTTGACAATTCATTCGGTCGGCCATTTTTGAATCCGGTGTTCAATTCTTGTCTACCCCGCTGTCGGAAAGATGTTGTTGAACTTGAAAGAATTCAGAAAGAATTTACAAGTATGCTGGAGTGCTTTAGCTACAGGGCGATGCTGATTAGGCCTGAGGGGTGATTTCCTTGGAGTGTCTGAGGCCGAGCGGTGGCCTTATAGATGTCTACAAAATAATGTAAGGCCTGGACAGGGTGAATAGACAAAGTCTTTTCTCTGGGATCGTGAAGTCCAAAACTAAAAGGCAGAGGTTTAAGTCAAGAGGGGAAAGTTTTAAAAGGGACCTAAGGGATAACCTTTTCACACAGTGGGTGGTGTGTGTGAAATGAGCTGACAAAGGATGTGGTGGAGGATGGTACAATAACAACATTTGAAAGGCATCTGGATGAGGATATGAGTAGGAGAATGCGAGAAGACTGTGTTGGGACAGCGGTTCGCACTGCTGCCTCACAGCCCTAGGATCTGAGGCTCGATTCCAGCCGTTGGTGACCGTCTGTGTGGAATTTGCACATTATCCAACGCGCTTGCGTGAGTTTGTTCCGGTTATCTCCTAGATTCGAAACATTTGCAGGGCAGGTGACTTGGCCATGCTAAATTGTCCATAGTGTTAGGTGCATGAGTCAGAGCTGGGTGGGTTGTTCATCGGAGAGTCGGTGTGGACTTGTTGGGCTGAAGGGCCTGTTTCCACATTGTAAGTAATCTAAAAACCGAAAGAATGCTAGCAAATGGGACTAGATTATTGTCGGATATCTAGTTGGCATGGACGTGTTGGACTGAAGAGTTTCTTTCTGTGCTGTACATCTTGTTAGCTCTGAGACTCTATCACGTGTTGGTAGACAGCATTTGGAGGACTGTGAGCAGTTTTGGTCCCCCTATTTAAGTCAGACTCCCTGGAATATTCTCTGGTATGGAGGGATTGTCTTATGAGGAACGATGAATCAGTTACAACTCTGCTCCCCAGAGTTCGGAAGCATGCAATGTGATCTCATTGAACTAAAAAGGATTCTTAATGGGCTTCTCAGGGTCAATGCTGAGGGAATGTTTTCCCTCATAGGAGAGTCTAAGAACAGAGGGCACAGCCTCAGAAGAATGGGATGCAAATTGAAGATTGAGAGGAAGAAGTCTTTCTTCTCTCAAGAGGTTGTCAATCTTCAGAACTCCTTGGCTCAGCGAGTTATATGGCAGAGCCCTTTTGTAGATTTAACTCTGAGACAAATAGGTAGTTGATCAGCAGGGGAGTCAATGGCAGGAGGTAAGGGGCAGCAAACAGTATGCGAGAAATGTTGGATCATCAATGATCCTGTAGAACGGGGAAACAGACTGGAGGGGCTGAATTTCCTCTTCTTGATTTATGTAGTCGAGAATTAATTTTTCAAAATGTCCCCTCTCTCTCTCTTTGTCATGGAGATATCTCTGCAATTACTGTTGTCTCTCAGTCCCTTCTCTACCCCTCAGGACAATATGTATATATACTTACAGTTGTCTGTCAATCTCCTCTCTTTCTTTCTCTCTCTCTCTCTCTCTCTCTCTCTCTCTTTTGCTCCCTCTCTCCGAGAGAGATGTCTGTAAATTGACGGGTGTCTCTTCCTCCACACTCTCTGTCTTCCATGGAGATGTCCGTGCACTGATAGGTGTTTGTCAATTTCTTCTCTCTCTCTGTCAGGGAGATATCTGTAAACTGACTGGTGTCTCACAGTCCCCTCTCTCTCTCTCGCTCTGGGTGATATCTGTAAACTGACTGGTGTCTCACAGTCCTCCATCTCTATCGCTCAGTGTGATATCTGTACACTGACTGGTGTCTGTCAGCTCTCTGCCTCTCTCTCGCTCAGGGAGATATCTGTAAACTGACTGGTGTCTCACAGTCCACTATCGCTCAGTGTGATATCTGTACACTGACTGGTGTCGCTGAGCTCTCTGCCTCTCTCTCGCTCAGAGTGATAAATGTACACTGACTGGTGTCTCTCAGTCCTCCCTCTCTCTCGCTCAGGGTGATATCTGTACACTTGCTGGTGTCTCTCAGTCCTCTCTCTCTACCTCAGGGCATATGCATTAAATGGTTATTATTTCCTAACCCTCTCAGTTACATTCCTCATGAACTTCTGGTCCTTATGCATTCTAAACATTGCCAAGTAAAAATATGAATTATAAAGTTCGCCTGGCTGAAGCCATAACCTCAATTCAACATCCACATACACATGTAGACGATCAGAAACATCCAACTTGTTGATAAAAATGAGAAATTGGAGAAATCACATTTCAACAGAAGTGATCCCCAAACTTCGATGAGATGTTCCCCCTTCCTGTATCCGAATCCTTCCCATCTTCAATCTCCATTTTTCCAGATGTGTGCAGTTCGCTGATGAAGGCATTAGGACATGGACAGAAGCATCATTCCGTCTTCCTGTCAGTTGTTATTGGCAACTGGAAAGGGAGGGAGATAATCGCTAGCTGTCTGTCAGCTATTGTGTAGCAGACAAAGTCTGACCTGGCAGGTGCCCAGGAGGTCACCGTTCCTGGTATCCTGGTCCCAGACCTCGATGGTCAGCTCCTGCCCTACTCTCAGCCTTGGCCTCGCCCGTGTCCAACTTCACATTCCACTTGGAGTTGTTGTTGCTTGAGATCACAGCGGTCCTGGCATGTGCCTGATTGTAACTGACAAGCACAACGCTGTCTGCCTTATTGCATTCTTTAAGAATGTGACTTAACGCATTGGTGAAGGCAGAGCGGTGGCTATGGTGTACCTGGATATTCACAAGGCATTTGTTATGGTTAGACTCATTCAGAAAGTAAGGTGGCTTGGGATACAGGAAAATCTGGCTGTCTGGAGACAGAATTGGCTGGCCCATGGAAGACAGAGGGTGGTAGCCGTTTGAAAGTATTCAGCCTGGAGATCAGTCCTCAGTGGTGTTCCACAGCGATTGATTCTGGGAAATCTGCGCTTAGTGCTCTTTTATAAACGACTTGGATGAGGAAATGGAAGGGTGGGTGAGGAATTTTGCTGATGGCACGAGTGTTGGTGAAGTTGTGGATAGTGTGGAGGGCTGCTGCAGGTTGCAACAGGATATTGACAAGGTGTAGAGTTTGCTGAGGCAGATGGAGTTCACCCTGGAAAAGTGTGAAGTGATTAATTTTGGGAGGTCTGATTTGAATGCAGATTACAGGTTGAATGCAGGATTCTTGGCAGTGTGGAGGAACACAGGGACGTTGGGGTCCATTTCCATGGACCTCTCCAAATTGCCACGCAAGATGATAGTGCTGTTAAAATGGCATATGGTGCGTTGGTTTTCATTAGAAGGGGTGTTGAGTTTAAGGGCCGCGAAGTTATGTTGCAGCTCTATAGAATCCTGGTTAGACCACATTGGAATATTGTGTTCAGTTCTGGTCGCATCATAGGAAAGATATGGAAGTTTTAGAGAGGGTGCCAAGAAGACTTATCAGGATGCTGCCTGGACTAAAGTGCATGTCTTCTGAAGAAAGGTGGAGGGGGCTAGGGCTTTTCTCATTGGAGCGAAGAAGGAAGAGAGGTGACTTGATAGAGGTGTGCACGTTGTTGAGTGGATTACCAGAGACTTTTTTCTCCCATGGCGGAAATGGAGAGAATGAAGGGGTAAAATTTTAAAGTGATTGGATGAATATTTAGAGCCAATGTCAGAGGTAGGTTATTGACACAGATAATGGCGGGTGCGTGGAATGCATTGCCATCAGTGGTGTTAGAGTCAAATACTTTAGGGACATGTAAGCGATTCTTTCGTAGGCACATGAATGATCGTAAAATGAAGGGTCTGTAGGTTAGCCTGATCTTAGAGTAGGACAGAAGATAGGCACAACATCGAGGCTGATGGCTCTGTACTGTACTGTACAATTCTATGTTCTTTTAACAAACCACCCGACCCACCCCGATAGATTCCAATCAGTAACTTTGTCTGATATTCTAAATACAAACCAGCCCCCGTATTCCTCATTCAGATTCCTGTCTGTAATTCACTCCTGAGTATCTGAGATATTACGTATAAACAACCCCCAAACCCCTCGATTAGATTTCAGTCTGTATCTCACTCCCAAGTATCTTGCATTCTCCCTCTTTATAAAAGCTACAAAACTACTCAGTTAACTTCCATTCAGTAATTCACTCGCAAGCATCTGAAATTCGATACATAAACCAACCTCAGACTCCTCGATGACATTCCAGTCTGTAATTCACGACCAGGTATCTGTTATTTTACATATAAACCACCCTGAACCCCTCGATGACAATCCAGTCTGTAATTCACGCCCGGATATTTGTTATTTCACATATAAACCAGCCTGAACCCCTCGATGAGATTTCTTACTGAGACCTTCACCCAGGTTTCTTTTACTTATATATATAACCCACCCTGAACCCCTTGATTAGATTACAGTCTGTGACTCACTCCCGGGCATCTGTTATTCTCTTCATAAAGCTTCATAAACTGTCCTGATTAACGTCCAGTCTGTAGCACTCTCCCAGGTAACTGAAATTTTGAATTGAAAACACACTGAACCCCTCGATAAGATTTCAGTCTGTAACTAAGTCCTGTGTATCTGTTGTCTATATGTAACTGACATTGAAACCTTCGATAAGATTCCGGTCTCTCACTCATGCCTGGGTATCTGTTATTCTGTATGTAAACCACCCCGAACCTCTCGATTGGAATCCAAACTGTAACTCAGTTCTGGGTACCTGTTATTCTATATAAAAAAAACTCTCCGAACCCCTTGAATACATTCTAGTCTGTAACATGGTCCTGTGTACCTGTCATTCTATACATAAAGCCAGCTGAAATCTTCGATCAGATTCGTGGTTGCAACTGTGTGTCCAGCAGCAGAGAGTGTTCTGGGCTCTAATCGAGCATGTTGGGAACTTTGGTCAAGGCAGTTAAAACTCTTACCTCGGTTAGAATTGCAGTCTGGCCCTGTTCCATACTCGATTTCCTGAGTTGGCCAAGTAAGTACTATATCATGGCGGTCTGTTAGAAAGACTGGGGCAATACTAATACTTACATTGGCATTGGTATTTGCATCCTTTAGGATGGTGTATACTGGAAGCGTATGGGAAGCTGTTTGGGTAAATTGGGATGTTGTGAAGTGGAAGTGCGTGGAAAGGTTTTGGATCCATTGAGATGGCGTGAAGCAGGATTGTACGGGAAGGGGTTTGGGTCCACTGGGATGGTGTAGAGTGGGAGTGAACGGGATGTACTTGGATGATGTGGAGGGGGACTGAATGGGAAAGCTTTCAGCTCCATTGGGATAGTGTAAAGTTTGACTGAGTAGGAAGGTGTTTCCAGCCATTGCTGTAGTGACGATGCTGTCACTATAACAAGATTACTACACAATGGATGGTTATCTTTACTCCAAAGCTGTATAATCACAAAGAAGAAAAGCCCTGACCATTCACTTGCATTCCACTGAACCCAAACTCTGCCATATTCATTGACAATCTCAGCAATTGTGATGTATTCAAACCCACTTCCCGTTCACTTCCAGGCTACACCATCTTTATGAACTCCAACCCATATTGTTTTAACTCTCCTCAACACATTCCCAAACGGATGAAAATGCTTTCCCATTCACTTCCACAACACATAATCCCAATGGACCGAGATGCCTTCCTATTCTCTCCCTGTTTCGTCAATCTGAGAAGACACAACAACTACCCATTGACTCTCTCTCAACACAGTCATCATGGACCCAAACACCTTCTCATTCACGCTCACTCTGCACAATCCTAATGGATCCCAAGCCCCTTACCATTCACTCCCGCTGTACATAATCGCAATGGACCCAACTCCCTTCCCATTCACTCCCACCCTATGTAATCCCGATGGATCTAAACATCTTCTCGTTCACACTCACTCAACACAATCCCAATGGACCCAAAATCTCTTCCCAATCTTTCCTAACATACAAAATCCCAATGGATCCAAACCCCTTCCCATTTGCTCCCACTCTACATCATCCCAATGGAGCCAAACCACTTCCCGTTCACTCCCACTCTACTTAATTCCAAAGCACCTCCCCACTCACTCCCACTTGACACAATCCTAACGGATCCAAACACCTTCCCATTCATTCCCACGCTACACAATCCAAATTGTCCAACGCCTTTTCCCATTTCCTTCTACTGTACACAAACCCAATGGACCAAAGCACCTGCCCTTTCACTCCCTCTCTGCACAACCACAACACCCTTCTCACACATTCTCTCTACACAATCCAAATGGACCAAAACCACTTCTTATTCACTCCCACCGCCCACAATCCAAATGGATCCAAACCTCTTCCTGTTCACTCCCAGTCTAGTTATTACCAATGGACCCAAATCACTTCCCTTTCACTCCCAATTCACACAATCCCAATGGACCCAAATCACTTCGCATTCACTCCCACTCTACAAAGTCCGACTTGTCTCAACTCCCTTCCCGTTTACTCTTACGTTACGCAATCCTAATGGACCCTAAACCCTATACATTCACTGCAAGTATACACAATCCCAACTGATGCAAAATCCTTCCTGTTGGCTCCTGGTCTGCACATTTTGTAAGGACCCAATCCCCTTTCCATTCCCTCACAATCTTCATTAGGCTGATTCACCCAAAAGGCTTTGCATTCACAGCTAGAGGGTCAGGCAGCATGGAAACAGACCCTTCAGTCCACCAGTCCGTGCTGACTAAGTTTCCCAAACTGACCTGGTACCATCTGTCTGCTACTGGATCAGATCTCTCTAAACCTTTCCCATTCATGGACATGGCCAATTGTCTTTTTAACTGTACCCACATCTTCTAGTTCCATGGCAGCTCGTTCCATACATACACCAACTTCTGCATAAAAAAAGGTGGCCCTCAGATCATTTTCAAATCTTTCCCCTCTCACCTTATGTCCTCTAGTTTTGGACTTCCCCACCGCGGGAGCAGGACGTTGGGTATTCACCCTGTCCATGTCCCTCATGGTTTTATAAACCTCTGTAAGGTCACCCCTCAGCCTTGTAACCAATCTCAAAGAAATCATTTGGTTTTTCATTCAGCCCAACCCTACACAATCCCAATTCACCTAAATACAATCCCATTTGCTACTACTCTACAGAGGTCCAATGGAGTTAACCCACTCCCCATTCACTCCCACTCAATAGAATGCCAATCACTCAAACACTTCACAGAGTCGCAGACACACACAGCACAGAAACAGAACCATCAATACAAACAATACATGCCGAAAATAATCCCAAACTAAACTAGTCCTAACCGCCTGTTGATGGCCTATATCTCTGCAAATGATTCTTATGTATGTACTTATGCAAATGTCCATTAAACGTTGTAACTGTAACTGTACCTACCACTTCCTCTGGAAGTTCATTCCACACATCAACCACCTTCTGTAGAAAAAAAAACAATGCCCCCATGCCTTTATAAAAACTCACTTCTCTCTCCTTAAAAATGTGCTCTCTCGGTTTGAAATCCCACACCCGAGGGAAATTGACATCGATCATGACAACTTCTTAATATTGATTCACTCAAAACCCTTTCACTTTACTGCCAATGAACCCAACCTCCTTCCTGTTCATTGCAAATGTCTAGAATCCAAAGGACCCAAAGTCAAATCCCATTCAATCCCAATCTGCACATTCCTAAATCTGCTTCGTATTCACTCCTGCTGCACACAGCCCAATGGACAGAAACCCCTTCGCATTCATTCCCACATTACTTCATGCCAATTGACCCAAACCTCCTCCCATTTGCTCCCATTCTATACGGACCTAATGGAATCACAACTCTTCCCATTCACTGTAACTCTACAGAATCGCAAAGGACCCGAAGCCTTTGTAATTCACCTCAACACTTCATAATCACAACGCATTAAAAACCCTTTCCAATTGCTCCCAAGCTATACAAAATCAATAACCACAAATCCAAACCGCTTCCCTTTCTCTCCAACTTGGCACATTCCCAATGGAACCCAAACCCCTTCCCGTTCACTCCAACTTGGCACATTCCCAATGGAACCCAAACCCCTTCCCATTCACTCCAACTTGGCACATTCCCAATGGAACCCAAACCCCTTCCCGTTCACTCCAACTTGACACATTCCCAATGGAACCCAAACCCCTTCCCGTTCACTCCAACTTGGAACATTCCCAATGGAACCCAAACCCAGTTCCCGTTCACTCCAACTTGGAACATTCCCAATGGAACCCAAACCCCTTCCCGTTCACTCCAACTTGGAACATTCCCAATGGAACCCAAACCCCTTCCCGTTCACTCCAACTTGGCACATTCCCAATGGAATCCAAACCCCTTCCCGTTCACTCCAACTTGGAACATTCCCAATGGAATCCAAACCCCTTCCCGTTCACTCCAACTTGGCACATTCCCAATGGAACCCAAACCCCTTCCCGTTCACTCCAACTTGGCACATTCCCAATGGAACCCAAACCCCTTCCCGTTCACTCCAACTTGGCACATTCCCAATGGAACCCAAACCCCTTCCCGTTCACTCCAACTTGGAACATTCCCAATGGTTACCAAGCCCATTCTGTTCACTCCCACTCAAAACAAGCCCAGTTGTCCCTCATCCCTTCCCCTTCACTCTAACTCTGTACAATCCCAATGGGCACCAAATCCCTTCCCGTCCATTCCCAGTCTACGCTATCCCAAAGAAGACCAAACCCTTTCCCGTTCACTCCCACTTTGCACTGTCACATTGGACACCAAACACCCTCTTGCTCACTCTCATACTCAAAACTTGTAATGGTCCCAAATCCCTTCCCGTTCACTTCCACTTGGCAGAATCCCAAACGACAACAAACCCCTTCCCATCAACGCAATCCCAATGGTACCAAGCCCCTTCCCATTCGCTCCTTTTGCACACAACCCAATGGACACCAAACGCTATCCCATTCACTCACACTCTAAACAATCCCAATGGTCCCAAGGCCCTTTTCCATTCGCTCTCACTCAATGAAGTCCAAATGGACTCGAAACCCCTTCCCGTTCACTCTGATTCTTCACAATCCAAATGGACACCCAACACTTTCCCATTAACTCCCCAACTGCACTATCTCAATGGACACGAACGCCTTTCCCATTCACTTCCACTCTGCACCATCCCAATGGACACTAAACCCCTTCCCAATCGCTCCCATTCTACATAACTTGAATGGACCCAAATCCCTTCCAGTTAACTCCCAATCGGCACAATCCAATTGGAAACAAGCCCCTTCCCATTCACACCCAATCTGCATAATTCCAATGAACCGAATTCCCTTCTTTGTCAATCCCACTCTGCACAAACGGACCCCACTATGGATATATTTCTTTTCCCACCACTACCTGCATTCCATAAAGACTATTCCCTCTGTCTTGTTGTTACCACGCCCCCCAGCAACCCACCATCCTCTCCCGGCACCTTCCCTGCCACCACAGGAAATGGAAAACCTGCGCACTTACCTTCATCCAAGGTCCCTTATGAGCCTTCCACATCCATCAACGTTTTACCTGCACTTTGACACATGTCATCTACTGTATTCGCTGCTCCTGGTGTGCTCTCCTCTACATTAGGCAGACAGGGTACCTACTTGCAGAACGCTTCAGAAAGCATCTCTGGGACATGCGCTCACAACAATCTCATCACCCCGTAACCGAACACTTGAACTCCCCCTCCCACCCCACCAAGGACACGCGAGTCCTGGGCCTCCTCCATCACCAAACGCTAACCACCCAACGCATGGAGGAAGAATCCACGTGATTAATGTGGATTTCACCAGTTTCCTCAACTCCCCTCACCACCACTATATCCCAGATCCAATCTTCCAACGTTGCACTGCCCTCATGACCTGTCCTACCTGTCCATCTTCCGTCCTATCTATCCGCTCCCCATCCTCTCCGAACTATCACCATCCCCAACCCCCATCTTCATCTATCACATTCTCAGCACAGACCCACCACGCTCCAATTTATCTCTCAGCCCCCTGGGCTCCCAGCCTCATTCCTGATGAAGGGCTTTTGTCCAAAACGACGATTCTCCTGCTCCTCAGATGGTGCCTGACCAGCCGAGCTTTTCCTGCAGCGCAATATCTACACAAACCCAATGGATCCGAACCCACTGCGTTACAAAGGGGCAAAGGTCGTGCACTCCGACAATTCAACTGAAACGCCAGTCCCAATCTTTCAAGACATAGGTAAAGGATATCTTCGAATAATTAAACCAGAAATGCACAGAAAAGTTCACCTTCCACCGTGTAATCTGTCGAAAGTGCAGTTATATGAAAGGAATCTGTGATTTGTAACAAGTAAAAATGTATTTATCTAACTCCAACAGGATACGAATTAACAGAACCAGTAGTAACCGAGCGATGTGTCTTTCACTGCCCATTCCTGAATAAAACAAGATTCCAATAGGATGCTGTTCGAATAAATCCAACTCCCACTGAGAAAACAATACAATACATCAAAACGTAATCTCTCAATTTTGACAATGGACGTGTCTTCCGAAATGTTCTTATGACCTCTCCAGACTTTCCCTTCTGTCTCTCCTGCAGTCAGGGATGTTTCTCTGGAAATCTTCTCTGTCTACCGAATGCTGATATCTGGAATGTTAGCTGTATGTGCTGTGGTCGTGTTTATGGACGGGTAGGCGAATGGTGCTTTCATATAGTCATAGAGATGTACAGCATGGAAACAGACCCTTCAGTCCAACCCGTCCAAGCTGACCAGATATCCCAAACCAATCTTGTCCCACCTGCCAGCATCCGGCCCATATCCCTCCAAACCCTTCCTATTCATATACCCATCCAAATGCCTCTTACATGTTGCAATTGTACCATCCTCCACCACTTCCTCTGGCAGCTCATTCCATAGACGTACCACCTTCTGTGTGAAAACGTTGCCCCTTAGGTCTCTTTTATATCTTTCCCCTCTCAACCTAAACCTGTGCCCTCTAGTTCTGGACTACCGACCCCAGGGAAAAGACTTTGCCTATTTATCTTATCCATGCCCCTCATAATTTTGTAAACCTCTATAAGGTCACCGCTCAGCCTCCGACGCTCCAGGGAAAACAGCCCCAGCCTGTTCAGTCTCTCCCTGTAGCTCAGATCCTCCAACCCTGGCAACATCCTTGTAAATCTTTTCTGAACCCTTTCAAGTTTCACATCATCTTTCCGATAAGAATGAGACCAGAATTGCACGCAATATTCCAACAGTAGCCTAACCACTGTCCTGTACAACCACAACATGACCTCGCAACTCCAGCACTCAATACTCTGACCAATAAAGGAAAGCATACCACACGCCTTCTTCACTATCCTAGCTACCTGCGACTCCACTTTCAAGGAGCTATGAACCTGCACTCCAAGTTCCCTTTGTTCAGCAACCCTCCCTAGGACCTTACCATTAAGTGTATAAGTCATGCTAAGATTTGCTTTCCCAAAATGCAGCACCTCGCATTTATTTGAGATAAACTCCATCTGCCACTTCTCAGCCCATTGGCCCATCTGGTCCAAATCCTGTTGTAATCTGAGGTAACCCTCTTCGCTGTCCACTACACCTCCAATTTTGGTGTCATCTGCAAACTTACTAACTGTACCTCTTATGCTCGCATCCAAATTATTTAAGCAAATGACAAAAATTAGAGGACCCAGCACCGAGATCACTGAGGTTTCTTGTGAGAACAAGATGATTATCTCTCTTCAGATGGCAATTGGCGCTCCCCAGCTTTTCACAAACATCTTGGTTATATAACCCCTGTGACAGATTAATGCCTTCACAATCCAATTGGGTCTGAGTTGTCAAAACACCCAAATATAAATTTATTTGGTTCTGAATCTCCAAGTGCCGTTGTAAACAGACTGAGTTTATGATTCGGAGATGCCGGTGTTGGACTGGGGTGTACAAAGTTAAAAATCACACAACACCAGGTTATAGTCCAACAGGTTTAATTGGAAGCACACTAGCTTTCGGAGGGACGCTCCTTCATCACCTGATGAAGCGCTCAGAAAAACACTTTACTTCTTAAAGGGATCACGCATTGCTTTTCAATTCATAAGTGTCTGCACAACTCGCAACACCTCCCTGTTCACTCTTACTCTCCACCATCCCAATGGATCGAAGCGCCTTCCAATACACTCCTCCTCGGGACAACCGCAATGGCTAAATGCCCTGGACGTTCATTGTAAGTCATCTAAATCCCAAAGGAGTCAAGCCAGACCCGCTGTGCTTTTCCAGCACCACACTCTTCGACTCAGATCTCCAGCGACTGCAGGCCTCACTCACTCCCAGAATTCCGAGGGGGTCGGTAGGATGCTGCTTGCTGTTCGCACTGGGATGGTTGGGAGGACAAGCACTCACTGCGGAGCGTTTTGGAAAGTGCTGATATTTGTTTCTTCATTGCAGTTCTGATGGGGATCAGCCATGATGGGAGCGAATGGCTGGAGGGGCTGAGCGGCCTCCATTCCTCCCTGCATGCTGAGGGTATTCTGCGCTTATTTGCAGATGATGCCACCGGGAACCAGTAGCCATGACCTCTTTACCCAGCATCCTCTACTCCTTCAGGAGAACAAGGGATGGACATAAGCTCCGGATTGCAGAATGGACGTCAGGAAGCGGAACGCTGCATCTCTGATAGAGAACTTCAGTGACGCTGAGCTTAAAACTTTCCACTTCCCTAATTCTTTGATGGACAGTGTGAAGGGAGCTAAACTCTGTAACTAACCCCCGTGCTCTCCCTGTCTAGGGAGTGTTTGATGGGCGGACAGTGCAGAGGGAGGTAGAATCTGTATCAAACCCCATGCTGTTCCTGTCCTGGGAATGTTTAATGGGGGAACAATGTGGACGGAGCTTTATGCTTAATTTAACAGCCGTCCCTGGTCTGGGATGGAGGGAGGGTGCATAGGGAGCTTTAGTCTGTAGTTAACTCCGGGCTGACCCGGATGGAGGGAGACTGCAGAGGCAGCATTACTTCCAAGTTGACAGTACTCCTCCAGCCCCAACATTCCCTCACTATCTCTTGAAATACCGCCAGCCTCAACACACCCGCCTATTTTCTGTAACCTCCTCCAGATCATGCATCCCCTCCCTATCCCGGTCACCTAATCCAGACCCTAAACCCCGTCCCTATCTCAGTAACCCAATCCAACCCCTACACCCCCTCCCTATCTCTGTAATCTCTGCGGGGAGGAAATGAGGGGGTAAGGTTTCTCATTGTGACTGACACAGCAGCCGGAATGGGAACAAGGCATTGACAGCTCTGAGGGCGAGAAAGAGAGATTTGCAATGATAGTTGAAAATGACACCTCTCGTTCGAAAGTTTCCAACGCATTACTACCAGCAACAGCGTCAATTAAAGTGTTGAAGAACATTTCTGAGAAAGAATCAGGGACTCAGGGTGATATCTGTACACTGAATGGTGTCTCTCAGTCCTCTCTCTCTCTCTCTCAGGGAGATATCTGTACACTGACTGGTGTCTATCAGTCCCCTCTCTCAGGGAGATATCTGTACACTGACTGGTGTCTATCAGTCCCCTCTCTCAGGGAGATATCTGTACACTGACTGGTGTCTATCAGTCCCCTCTCTTTCTCAGGGAGATATCTGTACACTGACTGGTATCTCTCAGTCCCCCCTCTCTCTCAGGGACATAGCTGTACACTGACTGGTGTCCCTTAGGCCCCCCCTCTCTCTCAGCTAAGTATCTGGAGACTAACTGGTGTCTCTCAGTTCGCTCACTCTCAGGGAAAACTGACTGATGCCTCTCAGTCCACCGCCTCTCTCGTGGAATTATCTGGACATCGACATGTGTCTCTCACTGTCCCCTCTCACAGAGAGATATCGAAACACGAACTGGACTCTCTCATTTCCCGCCCTCTCTCTCTGTCTCTCAGGAAGATATCTATACACTGACCAGTGTCTCGCTGTTCGCCCCCTCTTTCTCACTCTCTCTCTCTCTCTCTGTGTCTCTCAGTGTGATATCTGTACACTGACTAATGTCTCGCTGTTCACCCCCCCCTCCTCTCTCTCTCGGGGAGATATCTGTACACTAACTGGTGTGTCTTAGTTCCCCCCACCCCACTCTCTCTCTCTGTCAGGGAGCTATCTGTGCGCTGACTGGTGTGTCTCAAGCCTTCACTCCATTTCAGCCATATATATGTTCTCTGACTGGTGCCACTCTGTGCCCCCCTCTCACTCAGTGAGACACTTACTGGTGTCTCTCCTTACCCTCTCTCTCTCTCTCTCAGAGCGATATCTGTGCACTAACGGGTGTTTATCAGTCCCCTCTCATAGGACGCTGTCTGCACACTGACTGATGTCTCTCTGCCACGGTCTCTCTCTCTCTCTCTCACTCAGTGAGAAATATGTCCTGTGGTTGTGTGTCTGAGTGCACGCTCTCTCTCTCAGGGAGATATCTGTACATTGACTGGTGTCTCTCATACCCCCCTCTCTCGCTTGCTCAGCGACATATCTGTGCACTGACTGTTGTCTCTCAGTCCTCTCTTTCGCTCTCTCTCCCTGTGTCAAGGACGTATCTGTGCACTGACTGGTGTCACTCAGTCCGGCATTTCACGAGGTTTGAAATTCAGAAGCAGAGTTGTCTTCCTGCAGGTACGCCGGCTCTTAGTGAGATTACTCCCAGAGTCGCGTGTGCAGTTTTGTTAGCCCTCCTTTGATATTCTTGTCCAAGGCAGACGGAGCGGGGGTTCCCTCGGCTGATACCAGGGGTGGTTGGATGTTCCCCTGAGGCCGGGTGGGTTCACAAGTGTCTGTGCCCACTGGAGTTCAGAAGGAACAGCAAGGAAATGTGAATTTTACTGATCTCGGCCTAGTAAGACTTGAGCAGGGGGGAAAATGGAGCCTACAGGCCATGGATCCCAAACGCACTTCCCTTGGCCTGGGCTTGACAAGGTCAACAATGCGAAAAACCACACAACACCGAGTGTTCGTCCAACAGGTTCATTTGAATAGGTCACCACTGAGCAACAGAAACTGGACGAACTTGGAGTCGGCCATTCCGCCCGTCAAACCTGCTGCCTCATTCAAGATGGTCAGTACTGGTATCTCTATCTCTGTACCCAATTTTTGTGCACATCTCTCGATCATTGTTCAATCGATCGACCTGCCTGGAATATTCCCAGTGTCCCAGCTTTCTGTGGGAGAGACTTCTCAGACTGACCACGCTCTGAGAGAAGAAATGTCTCCTCATCTCAGGCCGACCTCATGCCCTGAGAGCACGTACACCTACGGCTGAGGGTTCCCCCGAAAACAGGGGAAACATCCTCCCTGACTCGAGTCTGTCGAATTCTGTTACAATCATGTTCATTTCAATCAGGACTCCCTCTCATCCTTCTGAACTACAGTGAACACAGCCACGGGTGAACCTACTCCACCTCGTGGAAATAACCTTCCCTGGTACCAGTCTGGTGGCATCCTCTGGACGCTGTCTGTGATAATGATATCATGTTTCAGCTTGGGACATCAAAACTTCCCACACTACTCCAGGAATGGTCTCATCAAGGCTCTGCATTGCTGCAAAAAGGTATCTGAACTCCAAATCTCTTCCAAAAAAGGAAGCACCATTCAAAGAGAGAGACAAAGAGAGAGAGGGAGGCAGAGAGAGAGAGAGAGAGAGAGAGAGACAGATAGATAGAGACAGAGAGAGACAGAGAGAGACAGAGAGAGACAGAGAGAGAGAGGGAGGCAGAGAGAGAGAGAGAGAGAGAGAGAGAGAGACAGATAGATAGAGACAGAGAGAGACAGAGAGAGACAGAGAGAGACAGAGAGAGAGCGGTGAGAAAGAGAGGGCTGAGAGATACCAGTCAGTGTATAGATATCTCTCTGACTGAGAAAGAGAGCGACAGAGAGAGAGAGAGAGAGAAAACCAGATAGAGAAATGAAGAAAGACAGTGAGGGAGTGAGAGACATCAGTCAATGTACAGATATCACCCTGAGAGAGAGCGATGGACCTGAGATGCACCAGTCAGTGTTCAGACTTTTCACTGAGACTGAGAGATGGGACTCAAAGACCCCAGTCAAAGCACATATATCTCCCTGAGCGAGAGAGAGGAAATGAGAGACAGACGCCAGGGTACAGACAACTCCCTGAGAGACAGAGAGAAAGAGAGAGAGGCAACTGATCGACACCAATCACTATACAGATATCGCCCTTAAGGAGTGAGGGGGACTGAAAGACCCCAGTCAGTGTACAGATATCTCCCTGAGAGAGTGAGAGCGGATCCTGAGAGATACAAGTCAGTGTGCATGTATCTCCCAGAGAGAGCGGGGACTGAGAGACACCAATGAGTGCACAGATTTCTCACTGAGAGTGAGATAGGAGACTGAGTGATAACAGTCAGTGTACAGTAATCTCCCTGAGGGAGAGACGGGTCTGAGTGACTCCAGACAGTGAACACATATCTCCCTGAGAGAGTGAGGGGACTGAGATTCACCAGTCAGTGTGCATACATCTCCCAGAGAGAGAGAAGGTGGGGAGGGCCTAAGAGTCTCCAGTCAGTGTACACGTATCTCCATAAGAGAGAGAGAGATGGGACTGAGAGACTCCAGTCAGTGTACAGATATCTCCCTGAGAGGGAGAGAGGGGACTGAGAGACCACAGTAAGCATATGGATATCTCGCTGATAGAGTGAAGGGATACTGAGAGACAACAGTCAATATTCAGATAGCAACCTGAGAGACACAGAGTCAGTGTACAGATATCTCGCTGATGGAGAGAAGGGAGACTGAGAGATACCAGTCAGTGTTCAGATACCTACCTGAGAGAGAGAGAGAGGACCAAGAGACACCAGTCAGTGTGCATATATCCCCCAGAGAGAGAGAGAGAAGGACTGAGAGACGCCAGTCAGTGTACAGACACCACCTTGAGTACGAGGGGCCGGAGATACACCATTCTGTGTGCAGATGTACCCCTGAGTGAGAGGGTGTACTGAGACACACCAGTAAGTGTACAGATATACTCCTGAGAGAGAGAGAGAGGACTCAGACACACCAAACAGTAGTCAGTTATTTCCTCGATATACAGAGAGGGGGTACTGAGACACAAAAGTCCCTGTATAGATATCTCACTGAGAGTGGGGGTTGACGGGAAACAGCCCGAGAAAACTCAAGATTCACAGTGTATGAGAACAGTACATTAGGCCCAAACCATCCATGCTGACCCCAGAATCCCTACGGAATCCCGTTCAGCAACTACCTCTTGGCACACATCACCCCAACTTTGCCTATAAATGCATTTTCATTGAAACACATTTCCACGTTGTAACTGTGCCAACATCCACCACTTCCTCTGGACATTCAGATCACACACGAACCTACAGCTGTACAAACAAAACTCCTGAAGGTATTTTTAAATCTCTCTCCTCTCAACTCCAAACTATACCCCAAAAGAGAAAAAAAAACTCCCACACCCAAGGGAAAAGAAGCAATTCAAAATACAGATATGTCCCTCGGCGGGTGGGGGAGGGGATGTTGCAGTGAGACAGCAGTCAGTGTACACGTATCTTCCTGCAAGAGAGAGAGAGAGAGAGTCAGAGAGAGAGAGATAGAGAGAGAGGGAGAGAGGGTGGGAGACTGAGACAGAGACAGAGAGAGGATATCGCCATGACATAGAATGGTGGAAGGAAAATGTGTCAGTGTACAGACATCTCCCTGATAGAGGGCGAGGGGGAGCTGAGAGACACCAGGTAGTGTACAGATATCTTACAGAAGGAGGGGGGGATGCAAGTCACCAGTCAGTGTGCACATGTCCCCCAGAGAAAGAGAGAAAGTCTGAGAGACCACCGTCAGGATACAGACACCACCTTGAGAGAGAGGTGTCGGAGAGACACCTTTCTGTGTGCAGATATATCCCTGGGTTAGAGGGTACACTGAGACGCAACAGTCATTCTGCCGATATCTCCCTAATAGAGAGAAACGGGGCTGAGATACCACCAGAGTTAGAGAGAGGGACTGAGACACACCAGTCACTGTACAGATATCTCACTGAGAGGGAGGATTGACAGGAAACTGACTGTGAGCACTCAAGATTCGTAGAGTATGTGAACAGAACATTCGGCCCAAACAATCCATGCTGAACCCAGAATCCCAACGAAAACCAGACCCATCAGCCCCTGCTTGGCACTTATCCCTCCAACCCTGCCTATTCATGCACTTGTATTCAAACACGTTTACAATGTGTGACTGTACCCACATCCACCACATCCTCTGGTCGTTGAGATCACATATGAACCAACCACTGTACAAACAAAACCCTTGAAGTTATTTTTTAAATCTTTCTCCTATCAATTCCAAACCATACCCCAAAGATCTAAACTCCCCCATCCAAGGGAAATGAAACAAGTCAGTGTCCAGGAATGGCCCTGAGAGAGAGAGAGAGAGAGAGAGGGCATTGAGAGACACCAATCAGTG
The DNA here is from genome assembly GCF_037043375.1 of Chiloscyllium plagiosum. Classification (NCBI taxonomy): domain Eukaryota; kingdom Metazoa; phylum Chordata; class Chondrichthyes; order Orectolobiformes; family Hemiscylliidae; genus Chiloscyllium; species Chiloscyllium plagiosum. Next base: position 39,588,611 of record NW_028270179.1, read on the forward strand.
TGCAAATATGTCCCTGAGCGAGTGAGAGGGGGGTTCTGAGAGACACCAGTCAGTGTCCAGATGTTTTCCTGAGAGAGACGGGGGTGCTGGCAGACACCAGCTATCTCCTTTAAGGAGAGTAGAGGGACTGAGACACCAGTCAGTGCACAGATATGTCCGAGAGAGAGAGAGACAGAGACAGAGAGAGAGTGACAGAGAGGAAGAGACAAAAACAGAGACAGAGACAGAGAGGCATAGAGGGAGAGTGAGAGAGTGGGAGAAAGAAAGTGTGAGAGAGAGAGACGGAGCGGTGGGAGAGAGAGCGAGAGAGAGAGAGAGAAAGACAGAGACAGAGACAAAGACAGAGAGAAAGACAGAGAGAGGACCGTGAGGCACCAGTTAGTATACACATATTTCCATGACTTAGAGATGGAGGAATGTGAGTCACCAGAAAGTGCACATGTATCTCCCTGAGAGAGAGAGGGATCCTGAGACACCAGTCAGTGTACAGATATCACCTTGAGAGATGGTGTACTGAGACATACCAATAAGTGTACACATATACCCCTGAGCGTGCGTGGGGAATCAGACACACCAAACAGTGGACAGTTATTTCCTCGAGATAGAGAGAGGGGGTACTGATACACAGCAGTCCCTGTACAGATATCTCATTGAGAGTGAGGGTTGATTGGAAACTGCCTGAGAGCACCCTCAAGATTCATAGAGTATGCAAACAGAACATTCGGCCCAAACAATCCATGCTGACCCCAGAATCCCAAAGTAAAACAGTCCCAGCAACGCCTGCTTGGCACATATCCAACCAACCTTGCCTATTAATGCACTTTTATTCAAACACATTTACACGTTGTAACTGTGTCAACATTCACCACTTCCTCTGGACGTTCAGATCACAAACGATGCAACCATTGTACAAACAAAACGCCTGAAGTTATTTTTAAATCTTTGTCCTCTCAACTCCAAACTATACCCTAAAAAGAAAAGAAAATCTCCACCACCAAAGGGAAACGTAAGAAGTCAGTGGACGGATATGTTCCTGAGAGAGAGAGAGAGAGAGAGAGGAGTGAGAGAAACCAGTCTGTGTTTAGATATCTCCCTGACAGAGAGAGAGGGGACTGAGAGACTCCAGTCAGTGTACAGATATCTCCCAGAGAGAGAGAGGGAACTGAGAGACACCAGTCAGTGTACAGATATCAACCTGAGAGAGAGAGAGAGGACTGAGAGACACCAGTCAGTGTATAGATATCTCCCTGAGAGAGAGAGGGGACTGAGAGACACCAGTCAGTGTACAGATATCTCCTTGAGAGAGGGGATTGAGAGACACAAGTCAGTGTACAGATATCTCCCTGAGAGAGAGAGTAGGGACTGAGAGACACCAGTCAGTGTACAGATATCTCCCTGAGAGAGAGGGGGAGGGGGGGGGGGGAACTGAGTGACACCAGTCAGTGTACAGATATCTCCCTGTGAAGGAGGGGACTGAGAGACACCAGTCAGTGTACAGATATCTCCCAGAGAGAGAGAGGGAACTGAGAGACACCAGTCAGTGTACAGATATCAACCTGAGAGAGAGAGAGAGGACTGAGAGACACCAGTCAGTGTATAGATATCTCCCTGAGAGAGAGAGGGGACTGAGAGACACCAGTCAGTGTACAGATATCTCCTTGAGAGAGGGGATTGAGAGACACAAGTCAGTGTACAGATATCTCCCTGAGAGAGAGAGTAGGGACTGAGAGACACCAGTCAGTGTACAGATATCTCCCTGAGAGAGAGGGGGAGGGGGGGGGGGGGGGAACTGAGTGACACCAGTCAGTGTACAGATATCTCCCTGTGAAGGAGGGGACTGAGAGACACTAGTCAGTGTACAGATATCAACCTGAGAGAGAGAGAGAGGACTGAGAGACACCAGTCAGTGTATAGATATCTCCCTGAGAGAGAGAGGGGACTGAGAGACACCAGTCAGTATACAGATATCTCCTTGAGAGAGAGGACTGAGAGACACCAGTCAGTGTACAGATATCTCCCTGAGAGAGAGAGAGGGGACTGAGAGACACCAATCAGTGTACAGACACCTCCCTGAGAAACAACACCTTCTCAGGGAGACCTGTCAAACCTGACTGGCGTTTTTCAGTACCCCCTTTCTCTCTGGGTGATATCTGCACATTTACTCGTTTCTCTCAATAATATCTGTCTGTCTGTCTGTCTGCCTTCCTCTCAGCGAGATATCTGTACTACTGACTTGTGTCTCTCAGTTCCCTCACTCTCTCTCTCAGGGGGATGTCTCTATACTGATTGGTGACTCTCAGTCCCCTCACTCTCTCTCGGGAGACATCTGCACATTGACTAATGTCTCTTCATCCATTGTCTCTCTCTCTCAGGGAGACTACTGGCCACTAACTGGTGTCTTTTGATTAATTCAATTAGGTTCCCTACAGCATGGAAATATGCCCTTCGGCCGAAAAGGTCCCCGCCAACTCTAGTAAGAATAACGCACCTGACAATAAGGGCTATTTAGCATGGCTAATTCACCCTAGCGTGCAAATCTTTGGATTGTCAGTGGAAACTGTGGCATCTGAAATCTACGCAGACATGGGAAGAAGGTGTAATCTCCACACTGACAGATGACCGAGGCGGGAATCGAACTGGTATCTCTCAGTCTTCTCTCTCTCTCTCTCTCTCTCTCTCTCTCTCTCACTCACTCTCTCTCAGTCTTTCTCTATCCCTCTCAGAGAGTTATCTGCACACTGACTAATGTCTCTCTGTTCCCTGCCCCACTTCTCTCTTTCAGTGAGATATGTTTACACTGACTGGTGTTCGTCATTCGCACTCCCCCACCTCTCTCTCTGGGAGACATCTGGACACTGACTGGTGTCTTTCACTATCCTTTCTCTCTATCTCACAGCAGTATGCAGAAGCCAGTACACACGTATCAGTAAAATTGCAGAGAGTTGTGAATGCATGGAATGAGTTGCCAGCGGTGCTGATGGAAGCTCAGTCATTAGTAACATTTAAGCGACTGCTGGACATGCATATGGACAGCAGTGAATTAAGGGGTATTTAGGTTAGCTTATTTCATTTCAGATGAGGAATAATCCTCGTCATAGCATCGTGGGGCCAAGGGCCTTTCCGGTGCTGTACTTTTCTATGTTCTATGTTCTATCTCCTTGACGGAGAGAGGCGGCACTGAGAGACACCATCAGGCTGCAGATATCCCACTGAGAAAGAGAGTTTGGGAATTGAAAATCACCAGTCAGTGTCCAGATATACCCTAGAGAAAGAGAGAGAGGGGAGTGAGAGACACCAGTCAGTGTACAGACATGATCCTGAGAGAGAGAGGGGACTGAGAGAGAGGGGGGACTGAGAGACACCAGTCAGTGTGCAGATATCTCCCTGAGAGAGAGAGGGGACTGAGAGACACCAGTCAGTGTACAGATATCTCCCTGAGAAAGAGAGGGGATGGAGAGACACCAGTCACTGTACAGATATCATCCTGAGAGAGAGGTGAGTGTCTGAGAGAAGCCAGTCAGTGTACACACATCCCCCGAGGAAGAGAGAGAGGGGATGGAGAGACACCAGTCATTGTAAAGATATATCTCTGAGAGAGAGAGGGAGAGAGAGAGAGAGAGAGAGAGAGAGAGAGAGAAAGAGAGAGAGAGAGCGGGGAACTGAGAGACACCACTTGGGATTCAGATATCTCCCTGAGAGAGACAGATGGGACTTAGAGACACCAGTCAGTGTCCAAATATCTCCTTGTGAGAGAGAGATGGAGAGCGGGGGAAGTGAGAGACACCAGTCAGTGTACCGATATTTCTCTGAGTGAGAGAGAGTGGGCTCGGCCATAAACCACTTCAGTGTTCAGTGGGGATGTGTTGTTTTGTGAGGTTCAGCAGCTTCTCTTGTGGTTGGTGGTTTGGTTTGGAGAATTCAACACCTCTGGCCATGTTTCCGCGCGGCTCTGATATTTCTTTATCAGTTCAGTTTATCACATATTTACCACTGCTTTCTGAACTTGCAACACTCCGTCAGTCAGATGCCTGTGGTGCATGTCTTCCCGCTATTGACAGCAAATGGCTATTTTCAAATTGTGCAGCATCATATCCCTTCGGTCCCAACCCCACCGATGCTCCGTAACATCAGGGTGCCCAGTCTGCAAGACACACTGCAGAAACTTACCAGAGTTCCTCAGACCTGACGTTCCAAACCCCACAGCCACTTTCATCTCGAAGGCCAAGGGGCAACAGGTGCAGTGGAACATCACCACCCAGCACGGTCCCCCTCCGACGCCTCACTTTCCCCCACTCAGTAACATATCGGCTGTTCCCTCAGTGTTACTGGGCTAGAATCCTGGGATTTCCCCTCCTCGGGGTATTGTGGGTCGACCCCACAGTGCGGAGACTGCTGTGGTTCAAGGTGGCAGCTCACCTTCACCTTCTCAAGTGGGGCAACTAGGGATGGCAAAGTAAATGCTGGGCCCAGACAGCGACGCCCACACACAAACACAATCAAACTCTACTTTTTTTACTCCGATTGGGAGTAGGTGTGAATGTAAAGGTGTTTGTGCCCATTGGGATAGTGCGGGGTGAGAGTGTATGGGAATGGGTATGAGTCCATTTGGAGCGTGTCGATCGGGAGAGTACAGAAAGAATTTTGTGTCCACTGGGACAGTGTAGTGTAGGACTGAACTGGAAGGGGTTTGGGGTACATTTGGATGATGTCGATTGGGAGTGAATGGAAAGGAGTTCGGGTCAATTTTGACGGTGTAGATTGGGAGTGAACGGGAAGGTGTTGGGCGACATCGGGATGGTGTCGAGCTGACGTAAATGGGGAGAGCTTTGGGTCCATTAGATGGTGTAGAGTGGGACTGAACGGGGAGAGTTTTGGCTTCCATAGGAATGGGGGTAGAATGGGAGTGAACAGGCAGGGGTTTGCATCCATTGGGATGGTATAGAACAGGAGTGAACGGCAAGGGGTTTGGGTTCATTGGACGGTGTGGTGCGGCAGTCAATCCATTAGGGTTTGTGTCCATTGTAATTTCATAGAATGGGATGGGAAAGCAGGGGTTTGGGTGCATTGGGATGGTGTAGAGTGGGAGTGCTCAGGAAAGGGTTTGGGTCCATTGGGAGTCAGTTGAGTGGGAATAAATGAGAAGGGGTTTGAGTTCATTGGGATGGTGTAGAGTGGGAGTGCTCAGGAAAGGGTTTGAGTCCATTGGGAGTCAGTTGAGTGGTAATAAATGAGAAGGGGTTTGAGTTCATTGGGATGGTGTAGAGTGGGAGTGCTCAGGAAAGGGTTTGAGTCCATTGGGAGTCAGTTGAGTGGTAATAAATGAGAAGGGGTTTGAGTTCATTGGGATGGTGTAGAGTGGGAGTACTCAGGAAAGGGTTTGAGTCCATTGGGAGTCAGTAGAGTGATAATGAATGGGAACGGGTTTAGGTTCATTGGGATGGTGTAGACCGCAGGTGAACAGGCAGGGGTTTGGAGAACATTGGGGTGGTGTAGAGTGGGAGCGAATGAAGTCGGGTTTGTATCCATTGGGATTGTGTAGAGAAGAGTGATCGGAAAGAGGTTTGGATCCATTGAGATGGCATAGAGTGGGACTGAATAGGATACGTTTTGAATCCATTTGGATGGTTGAGAGTGGGACTGAATGGGAAGGCATTTGGGGAACATTGCGATGCTGTAGGGTGGAAGCGAATGGGAAGGGTTTTGGGTACGTTGGGATGATACAGAGTGGGAATGAACAGGAAAGGGTTTGGATCCATTGGGATGGTGGAGAGTGGGAGTTAACGGATAAGGTTTTGCATCCATGGGGGATGGTTGTTGTCCTACTGAAACCACAAGTTCTCCGTTCCTCACAGTTCCAGTTAGCTCTCCCTTGTCTCCCTGCACATCTCTGTGCCCTATCATTTGCGGCCACCATCTTGAACCGCTGCAGCCTCCGTGCTGTTGGGTAGACCCACAATGCCCCTGAGGAGGGGAATTCGCAGGAATCTGAAGCAGTACCACGGATGGAACAGCCGATATGTTACTGAGTGGGGGATGGTGAGGGGTCTGAAGGGGAACTTGCCAGGCACAGTCTGGGAGATGAAAGGCGAGAAACGGAGAGTTGCACAAGCCTTGTGATGGACAGTGTGCTGAGAATTTTTGACACACTGCGATCCGACAGACCTCATCCTGTGGAGATATGACACTTACTGTCACACCAGACCAACGTGACAGCACTCAGGCATAAAGTTTAGGCTGGGGCCCAGTGGGATGTTTCAGACAACATAAAACACAGGCTACGCTGCCCTCCACACTCTCTCAGGCACGGCTGGTGTGAGGTCGGAGAGAAGCAGCAGGTAGCACTGCACTGAGGTAAGTGCAAACTAAGCACTGCATGAAATTGGGACAATGTAGGGCAAGGACACTACAGGGAAAGTTATCAGCAGCTCAGGATAGGTTTCAAGTTACAGAGAGATGAAGCAGGTTTTCTGGTTTGGTGCTACACAGAATAACAGATACCCAGGACGGAGTTACAGACTGGGATCAAATCTAGGGGTTTCCAATGTTTTATGCATATACAATAACAAATACCTGGAAGTGGATTACAGTTTGGTATCTAGCTAAAATCTTCAGAGTGATTTACTTCCAAAATAACAGAAACCCGGGAGTGACATACAGACTGGACTCTAATCGGAGGGTTCAGGGTGATTTATATCGAGAATAACAGACACCCGGGAATGAGTTACGGAGTGGAATCTAATTGTAGGTTTCAGATGGTTTAGAGAAAGAATATGCGAAATCTGAGAGTGAGGTACAGACGCACAATATATAATCAAGGGATTTGTGGTGATTTATGCGCAGAATAAGTTATATGTGGAATACCCAGGTGCTAGTTACAAACTGGAATCGAGTCGAGGTATGTAGGGTCGTTAATGTGAAGAATAACAGACAGTTTAGAGTGAGTTCCAGACTGGAATCTAATCGAAGGGTTCAGTGTGGTTGATAAAGAGAAATACAGCTACCTGGAATTTAATTACAGACTGGAATTTTATTGAGGCATTCAGGGTAGTTTAACATGGAATAACATACCCGGGAATGATTTACAGACTGAAATCTAATCCAGGAATTTTGTTTATTTATATGTGCAGAATACCCGGGAGTAAGTTACAGACTGGAATGTAATCGGGAGTTTTGGGTGGTTTAAATACGGAATAATAAATACCCGAGAAGGAGTTACAGACCGGAATATAATAGAGGGGTTTGGGTTGGTTTCGATATGGAATAACAGATATGTAGGGATGAGTTACAGACTTGACTTTAATCGTGGTGTTCACTGAGGTTTATAGATAAAATAATAGATATCCAAGAGTGGGTTACAGCCTGCAATCTATTTGAATTGCTCAAGGTGGTTTACATATATAATAACAGACACAGGAGTGAGATACAGACTTGAATACATTTCAAGTTTTCATGGTGGCTTTTGGATGGAAGAACAGATATCCAGGAGTGAGTTTCACACTGGATTTTAATCGAGGATTCAGGTTGGATTCTGTCCAGAATAACACATATCTGGGAGTGAGTTACCAACTGGAATCTAGTCATGAGTTTCAGGGTGGTTTATATATAGAATAATAGGAATCTGAGAGTGAGTTACAGACTGGAATCCAATCGAGGGTCTCAGGATGGTTTAAACATAAAATCACCAGTACCTCGGAATAATTTACAGACTAATCTAATCGAGGGATAAAAAGGGATTACAGAGTGGAATCTAATCCAGGGTTTGTCATGTTTTAAACAAAGAATAAGAGGTAATTGGAGTGAGTTACAGACTGGAAACTAATCGAAAGGATTAGTGCGGTTTATGTACAGAATAACAGATAGCCAGGATGTAATTACAGACTGGATTCGAATCGAGGGTTTTTAGGTGTTTATGTGCAGATCAACATATACCTGGGTATGAGTTGCAGACTGGAATGTAATCGATGGGTCCAAGGAGGTTTCAAAATAGAATAAGAGATATCCAGAATTGAGTTACCGACTGAAAACCATTCGAACTGTTCAGGGTGGATTACATATAGAATAACACATATCTGGGAATGAATTACAGACTGAAATCGAGTCATGGGAGATATTATTTCTATCAAATAATGGGGAACCGGGAGTGAGCTACTGACCGGAATGTAATTGAGGATTCGGGGTGGTAGATTCCTGGGAGTGAGCTCCAGACTGGAATCTAATTGAGGATCTCAGATATTTTATATCAAGAATATGAGATACCTGGGGGTGTGGTGCAGACCCTGGATACAATTGAAGGTTTTCTTTTGGTTTCTATGTAGAGTAAGTGGTACCCAGGAGTGAGCTACCTACTGGAACCCAGTCGAGGTCTTTAGGGTCATTGAAGTATAGAATAACGGATAACTGAGCGTTAGTCACATACTGGAATCTAATCAAGGGAATCGGGGTGGTTTATATAGACAATAACATATACCTAGGAGTGAATTACAGACTGGAATTTAATTGAGGCGTTCAGAGTTTTTAAACACGGAATAACAAATAACCGGGAATAATTCCAGACTGGAAAATAGTCCAGGGATTTGTGGTGGTTATTATGTATAAAACAGATATCCGGGAGAGAGTTACAGATTGGAATATAATTGAAGGGTTCAGGATGGTTTTGAAACAGAATTAAAGATACCCAGGTGTGAGACACAGACTCGAATTTGGTTCAGGATTTGGGGTGGTTTGTGTACATAATTGAAGATACCCTGGTGTAAGTTACAGACTGGAATCTAATCGAGGGCTGGGGTGTACAATAACAGAGCCCCAGGGTTACAGACTTCAATCCAATTCAGGTTTTCAGGATGGTTTTTGGTAGAAGAACAGGTATCCAGGAGTAAGTTACAGACTGGAATTTAATCGTGGGTTTCAGGTTGGTTTATGTACTGAATAAAACATATCTAGGAGTGAGTTACCCACTGGAATCGAGTTAAGAGTTTCAGGGTGGCTTATATACCGAATAATAGGTGTCTGGGAGTGAGTTACCAACTGGAATTCAATTGAGGTGTTCAGAGTGGTTTAAACTTAAAGTCATACATACCTAGGAGTGATTTACAGTCTAATCGAGAGATTCAGGGATGATAGAAAAGAAATAACAGTTATCTGGGAATGATTTACGGAATGGGATCTAACCCAGGGGTTGTGGTGTTTTATACATAGAATAACAAATACCACACTGGAAACTAATCGAAAGGTTTAGTGTAGTTAATGTGCACAATAACAGATAGTCAGGATTTCGTTCCAGAGTGGAATAGAATAATTGGTTTCATTGGGGTTTATGTATCGAATAACAGATACCTAGGATTGTGTTATAGACAGTAATCTAATTGATGGTTTTGGGTTGGTTTATATAGAGAATAAGAGATAACCGGTAGTGAGTTAGAAACCGGAATCTAATCAGGGCCTTCAAGGTACTATCTGTATAGTGGGCGTCACGGTGGCTCAATGGTTAGCACTGCTGCCTCACAGCGCCAGATACCCGGGTTCAATTCCTGCCTCAGGCGACTGACTGTGTGGAGTTTGCACGTTCTCCCCGTGTCTGCGTGGGTTTTCTCCGGGTGCTCCGGTGACCTCCCACAGTCCAAAGATGTGCAGGCCATGCTAAATTCTCCGTAGTGTTAGGTATGGGGTAAATGTCGAGGTATTGGTGGGTGGTGGGTCGGTGTGGACTTGTTCGGCCGAAGGGCCTGTTTCCACACTGTAATGTAATCTAATCTAATAAAAACATACAAACCCAGGAGTTCCTCTCAGACTGGAAACTAATTGAGAGTTTCAGCGCAGTTTGGACATAGAGTAACAGATATCTGGTAGTGCTTCATAGACTGTACATCAATCCAGAGATTTGTGTTGTATTATCTATAGAATCACAGATACCCGGGAGTGAGTTACAGATTGGAATATAATTGAAGGGTTCAGAGTGGCTTATATAAAGAATAACAGATACCCAGGAGTGAGTTAGAGACTTCAAACTAATTCAATTTTTCGGGATTATTTTGGGACAGAAGAACAGGTATCTAGGAGTGAGTCACAGACTGGAATTTAATCGATGGGTCAGTTTGGTTTATGTACAGAATAACACATATCTGGGAGTGAGTTAGAGACTACCCACTGGAATCCAGTCAAGGGTTGACAGTGGTTTACAAATAGAATAATAGTGGTCTGTGAGTGAGTTAGAGACTGGAATCCAATCGAGGGGATCAGGGTGGTTTAAGCATAGAATGACACATACCTGGAACTGCTTCACAGACTGAAAAGCAATCCATGGATGTGTGGTGTATTATATGTAGAATAACAGATAGTGGGAGTGAGTTACAGACTGGAATCTATATTAGATTAGATTAGATTAGATTACTTACAGTGGGGTTCAGGGTGGTTTATATACAGATACCCAGGAGTGAGGTACAGACTGGATTCTAATTGAGGGGTTGGACCTGGTTTATATACAGACTGCCAGATACCTCGGAGTGAGTTACAGACTGAAGTTTAATTGAGGCGTTCAGGGTTGTTTAGATATAGAATATCATATACCCGGGAGCGAGTTACTGACAGGAATGTAATCGAGGGGGCTCGGGTGTTTTGTACGTCAAATAAGACATATCTGCAAGTGTTATGCAGGACGGAATCTAATCGAGGGGTTTGGTATAGTTCAAACATGCAATAAAAGATAGCTGGGAATGATTTACAGGCTGGAATCTAATCCAGGGATTTGCGAACATTTAAAATAAAGATACCTGGGATTGAGTTACAGACTTGAATTTAATAAAGAGTTTCAGTCTTGTTTATACGTAGAGTAACAGATCCACACTATTCAGTTACAGCTTGAAATTTAATCGACCCGTTCAGCGTAGTTTAAAATAACACAGACTTAGAAGTAAGTTACAGAATGGATTCTAACTAAAATATTCAATATGCTTTATGTATAGAATAACAAATACCCAGGAATGTCTTACAGACTAGAATCTAATCCTGAGGTTCAGGATGTTTATATATAGAATAGCTGATGGGGTGGAGTGAGTTAAAGACTGTGATCTCTTCGAGGTGTTCAGGATGATCTATTTCCAGAATAACATACACGCCGGAGTGAGTTACAAACTGGAATATAATCAGTCAGTTCAAAAGGTGGTTTATATGTAGAATAACAGATATCCAGGAGAGAGTTACAGACTAGAATCTAATCGAGGGCTTCAGGGTGGTGTATATAAAAAGTCACACATACGTGGGAGTGAGTTACAGACTGGAATCTATTCGAGGAGGTCAAGATATTTTATATATATATAATGTCAGTTACGTAGGAAAAAGTTATAGACTGGAATTTAATTGCGGTCTTCCAGATGATATTAAAAACTTGAATACGACATACCTGGGAGTTTTTTACAGAATGAAATCTGATGGTGGGATTTATGATGATTTATATAGCGAATAACAGATAGTTGGGATAATCTCGGCGTTCAGTGTGAATAATCTAGGAGTTCAGTGGATCGAATAACAGTTAAGCAGGATTGAGTTATAGACTCTTACCTAATTGAGGAGGTCAGGATGATTTATACATCAAATAACAGATGCGCAGAATTGAGTTAAAAACTAGAATCTAATCGAGGGTTCGGCGCAGTTTATATACAGAATAACCAAGAAATGAAGTACAGACTGGAACCAATGCGGTGTTTCAGGCTCATTTGTATACAGAACACCAGTTACCCCGAAGTGAGGTGCAGACTGGAATCAAATTGAGGGGATCAGGGTGGTTTACATACAGAATAGTAGATACCTGGCAGTGAGTTACAGACTGGAATCAAATGGAAGGTTTATACACAGACTAGAAACAGGAGAATCGACGTTTCAGGCATAAGCCCTTCTTCAGGAATCTTCATTCCTGAAGAAGGGCTTATGCCCGAAATGTCGATTCTCCTGTTCCTTGGATGCTGCCTGACCTGGTGCGCTTTTCCAGCAACACATTTTCAGCTCTGATCTCCAGCATCTGCAGTCCTCACTTTCTCCTTATACACAGACTAACAGATAACCGGGAGGGAGTTACAGACTGGAATCTAATCGAGGGTGCAAGGTGATTTATAGATAAAATACCAAAATCATAGGAGTGAGTTACACACTGGAATCAAAAGGAGAGTTTCGGGTGTATTATGCACAGACTAACAGATACACAAGAGGGAGTTACTGACTGGAATGTATTGGAGGTGTTCAAGGTGGGTTATGTATAGAATAACAGACAGCCAGGTGTGAGTTAAAGACAACCTAACTGACATGTTCAGGGTGCTGTTCAGGGTGGTTTATGCAGAGAATACTAGGTGGCCAGGAATGAGGTACAGTCTGTCACCTAATACAAGGCTTCTGGCTGTTTTACATACAGAATACCAGTTACCTGCATGTGAGTTGCAGATTGGGATATAATAGAGGTGTTCACATATAATAGAGGTATACACATAGAATAACAGCTATCCATGAGTAAGTTGCAGACTGGAATGGAATCGAGGCATTTATGATGGTTTATATATCGAATAACAAATGTCGAGGAGTGAGTTACAGACTGGAATCCGATCGGTGGGTTTGGGGTGTTTTATATGTATAATAACAGATACCCGAGATCGAGTTGCAGACTGGAATTTAGTAAATACGTTCAGGATGGTTTAAAATGAGATAACAGATGCCTGGGTGCATCTTTCTTTTACTGGTAGGAACCTAATGCTGCGATTTATGATGATTTAAATATCGAATAACAGATACCTGGGAGTGAGTTACAGACTGGAATATAACCAAGGGTCTTTTCGCTGCAGAATAATAGGTCTTTGGGAGTGGGTTGCAAACTGGAATCTCATCGAGGTGATCAAGTTACCTTTTTATATCGAATACAGACTCCAGAGAGTGAGTTACAGACTGAATTGCTTTCAAGGGGTTCATGGTGGTTTACATACAGAATAACAGCTCCCTGGCAGTGATGTACAGACTGGAATCTAATGGAGGAATTTGGCATGGTTTATATACAGAGAAACAGGTAACCTGGAGTGATGTACAGACTGGACTCTAATTGAGGGATTCGGCAACGTTTATATATCGACTAACAGGTACCCGAGAGTGATGCCCAAACTGAAATCTGTGGAAGAAGACATAACTGCAACTGCGTTACAGACTGAAATGTAATCGAGGTGTTTAGATTGGTTTATATATAGACAGAAGACTCCCAGGAGTGAGTTCCAGATAGGAATCTAATCGAGGGGTTCAAATCATATTGAACGAATGGTCCATCTACACGAAATTAAAGTTATCATTCTGTCCATAATAGTATCTAAATCTGTGAGATTTAGCAAACAGGTCTTCAATTGACACTTAAAATGTCATACACCTTTGAACAGCTCATAAATCTATCAAAGTAAGCAAACTGGCTTTAAACATCCAGTGTGACTCATGGAGTCAGAAACATCGACAGTGCAGAAACAGACCTATAGTCCAACTTTCCCAGTCTGACCAGATATCCCAAATAATCTAGTCCAATTTGCCAATAATTGGCCAATATGCATCCAAGCCTTTCCATTTCAATAGCCATCCAGATGCATTTTAAATATTAAACTTATCCCATACTCCACCACTTTCACATTCCAGGCATGTACCTACCGTCTGCGTGAAACATTTGTGCCTCAGGCCCCTTTTACATCTTCCCCTCTCATCTTAAACTTATGAACCTCCAATTCTGGACCCCGTCACTTCAGGGAAAATACCTTTTCTATTGATCCTATCCATGCCCCTCATGAATTTATCAAACTCTTTCTGGTCACCTTTCAGACATCTGATGCTCCATGAAAAATAGTCTGAGTCTGCTCAGCCTCTCCCAATAGTTTAAGCACTACACTCCCCTTAAAAGCTCATAAAACTGTGATGGTTAGCACAAACATCATCAACACTCACTCACCTTAGAGCAATGCTCTGAACAGACTCGACAGTATGGTGCTGGAAAAGAACAGCAGGTCAGGCAGCATCCGAGGAGCAGGAGAATCGACGATTCAGGCATAAGCCCTCCATCATTTCTTATGAAGGATTTATGCCGAAAACGTGGATTTCCCTGCTCCTCCGATGCTGCCTGACCTGCTGTGCTTTTCCAGCACCACACTCTCGACTCTGATCTCCAGCATCTGCTGTCCTCATTTTCTTGTAATGCTTTCAACAGTTGATCAATGTGTCATATTAAGCAAACAGATCTTCTCCATGAAGTTAAAATGCCACACTGCTCTTAGCAGCTCATAAATCTGTCAAACTGAGCAAAAAGACATTGAACACCCACTCTGGAGGTGTTCAATAATTGCTGGCCAGCCAGTGCTGCCGGCATCCCATGAGTGAATTAAATAATGCTGGATAGTTTTTTTGGTAAAAGCTTATAAACTTTTCAGATCTTGTGAACAGATCTTAATAACATAATGAAAAGCTCATAAATCTGTCAAATTAAGCAAATTAAATGCTCACTTCATAAGCACAGTAGCATTCGTCATGGTTAGCACACACATACATTCAATCCCCATCCAGCGTCGGAGAATGCACTTTTACATCTCATAAAAATGTCATAATAAGCAAACAGAGTATTACGAGTCACCTAAAATAGCACAGATTGAGCAAAAAAGCCTTTCACTCACACAGACAATGCCGTAATGCCACTATTGGCTCATACATGTGCCATATTAAGTGAACAGACGGTGTATGTTTATTTAACATAGAATTCTGCTCTAAACAGCTCATAAGGCTGCCAGATGTTCAAAACAGATATTCTATACCGAATTAAAATAGGATAATGCACATAGCAGCTTATAAATCTGTCAAATTAAGGAGACAGATGCCCATCACCCACTGAAGAGTGCAAACGTCTTGAACAGTTCATAAATCTGTCACGTTGAGCAAAAGGAAACTTTTAAGTTTCCATTCTGGCCGTAACAATTTACCCAAAAAAAAGGACTCACGCACTTAAAATGCTATAATTCTTTAACAGCTCATGCATATGTCAAATTAAGCAAAATAAACATTAAAATCTACCTAAGAAGCATGCAATTATTCACAGCTCACGCATCTGGCATGTTTAGCACGCATCTAGCTCAAACGTCGTTGAAGATAGGATAATGCACTTAACAGGTCACCAATGTTGCAGACATAGCATTCAGACAATCATCATACATTTAAGAGAAAAAAACTCTGAATTGCATATAAGGATGACAAATTAAGCATTCAGATCTTCAAAATCCACACAAAGTCTCTCAATACACTCATAAATATGTCAAAAGAAGAAAACAGATTTTCAAAACCGACACGCAATAGCATGCTGCAACACTTATTAGCTCATAAATGTGTCACGTCAGCAAAGAGATCTTCAACAACCATTGAAGAAGTCTTGCCACTCATAAATCTGTCAAATTAAGATGTTCACTTTTTCTCTTGCAGATCCGCAGTTGAACCCACCAGCGGAGCAAAATGCCATCTGGGTATGCAAAACTGGGCCCTCTTCTCTTTCTCTGCCTGCTCTTCCGGGGTGGCCTCAGCGCCTGCACCACGAGCACCATCAATGAGTGCCACAATGCCGACTTTGTGCCGGGGACGCGACTGGCGGGGCAGGGCTACGATGTGGTGATGCTGCAGCCCAAGGGGGCCTTTGTCATCGATGTGAACACCTGGCGCATGGCCAACGGGAACAGCACTCTCTGTGAAAATGAGCTGATGAATGGCGTGCGCCAACGGCTGCCCGTCTCACTGATGGACTGGCGCACCCTGAGCTCCTGCCGGCGCTCAGTCTCCAGTCAGCTTTACCGATCGCTGGCCAAGCTGGCAGAGTCCGCCAACTCCACCATCACCAACAACTGGTGGGAGGACCTGTCCGTGCAAACACCCAAAGCTGCTGTCAAGGTGGTGCTGGCTGGATCCCATTCCAAGGTGGTTGAGTTTGGCACCACCCACTCCCAGAGCGATCGCTAAAGTTTCACCAGTCAAGAGTTCCAATGCCTCTACTACCAGAATCGGGTGAAGGGCAAGCCCCTCTTGGCTCCTGATTTTCAACGCTCCCTCCTAGTCTCCCAGCCAGCAACGTTGGCAATGACACATACCCCTACCAGAAGCTGGTGGCCACCTACCTCACGGCGGTGCAGCTGGACGGGCGTTATAAGGACGTGACGGCTATTCGGACGTGCAAGGCGGTGTATGAGGGCTACACTGCCGAGGAGGTTAAGGACTGCCTTACTGCCTTGATCCTATCCATGCCCCTCATGAATTTATCAAACTCTTTCTGGTCACCTTTCAGACATCTGATGCTCCATGAAAAATAGTCTGAGTCTGCTCAGCCTCTCCCAATAGTTTAAGCACTACACTCCCCTTAAAAGCTCATAAAACTGTGATGGTTAGCACAAACATCATCAACACTCACTCACCTTAGAGCAATGCTCTGAACAGACTCGACAGTATGGTGCTGGAAAAGAACAGCAGGTCAGGCAGCATCCGAGGAGCAGGAGAATCGACGATTCAGGCATAAGCCCTCCATCATTTCTTATGAAGGATTTATGCCGAAAACGTGGATTTCCCTGCTCCTCCGATGCTGCCTGACCTGCTGTGCTTTTCCAGCACTACACTCTCGACTCTGATCTCTAGCATCTGCTGTCCTCATTTTCTTGTAATGCTTTTAACAGTTGATCAATGTGTCATATTAAGCAAACAGATCTTCTCCATGAAGTTAAAATGCCACACTGCTCTTAGCAGCTCATAAATCTGTCAAACTGAGCAAAAAGACATTGAACACCCACTCTGGAGGTGTTCAATAATTGCTGGCCAGCCAGTGCTGCCGGCATCCCATGGGTGAATTAAATAATGCTGGATAGTTTTTTTGGTAAAAGCTTATAAACTTTTCAGATCTTGTGAGCAGATCTTAATAACATAATGAAAAGCTCATAAATCTGTCAAATTAAGCAAATTAAATGCTCACTTCATAAGCACAGTAGCATTCGTCATGGTTAGCACACACATACATTCAATCCCCATCCAGCGTCGGAGAATGCACTTTTACATCTCATAAAAATGTCATAATAAGCAAACAGAGTATTACGAGTCACCTAAAATAGCACAGATTGAACGAAGAAGCCTTTCACTCACACAGACAATGCCGTAATGCCACTATTGGCTCATACATGTGCCCATATTAAGTGAACAGACAGTGTATGTTTATTTAACATAGAATTCTGCTCTAAACAGCTCAAAAGGCTGCCAGATGTTCAAAACAGATATTCTTTCCCGAATTAAAATAGGATAATGCACTTAGCAGCTTATAAGTCTGTCAAATTAAGGAGACAGATGCCCATCACCCACTGAAGAGTGCAAACGTCTTGAACAGTTCATAAATCTGTCACGTTGAGCAAAAGGAAACTTTTAAGTTTCCATTCTGGCCGTAACAATTTCCCCAAAAAAAAAGGACTCACGCACTTAAAATGCTATAATTCTTTAACAGCTCATGCATATGTCAAATTAAGCAAAATAAACATTAAAATCTACCTAAGAAGCATGCAATTATTCACAGCTCACGCATCTGGCATGTTTAGCACGCATCTAGCTCAAACGTCGTTGAAGATAGGATAATGCACTTAACAGGTCATCAATGTTGCAGACATAGCATTCAGACAATCATCATACATTTAAGAGAAAAAAACTCTGAATTGCATATAAGGATGACAAATTAAGCATTTAGAACTTCAACATCCACACAAAGTCTCTCAATACACTCATAAATATGTCAAAAGAAGAAAACAGATTTTCAAAACCGACACGCAATAGCATGCTGCAACACTTATTAGCTCATAAATGTGTCACGTCAGCAAAGAGATCTTCAACAACCATTGAAGAAGTCATGCCACTCATAAATCTGTCAAATTAAGATGTTCACTTTTTGTCTTGCAGATTCGCGTTTGGACCCACCAGCGGAGCAAAATGTCATCTGGGTATGCAAAACTGGGCACTCTTCTCTTTCTCTGCCTGCTCTTCCGGGGTGGCCTCAGCGCCTGCACCACCAGCACCATCAATGAGTGCCAAAATGCCGACTTTGTGCCGGGGACGCGACTGGCGGGGCAGGGCTATGATGTGGTGACGCTGCAGCCCAAGGGGGCCTTTGTCATCGATGTGAACACCTGGCACACGGCCAATGGGAGCTGCACTCTCTGTGAAAATGAGCTGCTGAATGGCGTGCGCCAACGGATGCCCGTCTCACTGATGGACTGGCGCACCCTGAGCTCCTGCCGGCGCTCTCTCTCCAGTCGGCTTTACCGATCGCCGGCCAAGCTGGCAGAGTCCGCCAACTCCACCATCACCAACAACTGGTGGGAGGACCTGTCCGTGCAAACACCCAAAGCTGGTGTCAAGGTGGTGCTGGCTGGATCCCATTCCAAGATGGTGGAGTTTGGCACCACCCACTCCCAGAGCGATCGCTACAGTTTCACCAGTCAACAATTCCAATACCTCTACTACCAGAATCGGGTGAAGGGCAAGCCCCTCTTGGCTCCTGATTTTCAACGCTCCCTCTCTAGTCTCCCAGCCAGCAACGTTGGCAATGACACATACCTCTACCAGAAGTTGGTGGCCACCTACGGTACCCACTACCTCACAGCGGTGGAGCTGGGCGGGCGTTACAAGGACGTGACGTCTATTCGGACGTGCAAGGCGGTGTATGAGGGCTACACTGCCGAGGAGGTTAAGGACTGCCTTACGGTGGAGGCCGGTGTCATAGTGGGCCTCACCACCAAATTCTAGGAGGGCTACAAGCGATGCCAGGAGAAGGCGTGCTCCATGAAGCACAGCAACTTCCACCAGGCCTTCAGCGACCGGGAGACGTGGGTGGCGGGGGCCCGGACCCGACAGGGGGTGGACCTCTTCTTCTCCAGGGACGGCTCGGCCTTTGCACGCTGGACGGAGAGCCTACCCACCCGCCCGGGCCTTGTGCGCTACGCCCTGGAGCCACTCCACCACCTGCTTCCCTCTGGCGACCCCCGGAAGAAGATCCTGCAGTGCTACATCAGCAATTACATCACGGGCAACGCCATCTCCCAGAACTGCGGTGTGGGCCCTCGGTGCCCTCACGGGTCCTACCCCCGACCCGCGCCAACCCTGCTCCTGCCTGTGCCATGCGGACAGTTGTGTTGACCGGAACTGCTGCTCCAAGGGGAAGGGGCTGGGTCGCCTGATGGTCACCATCAAGGTGGGCCGGGACCTCTGGGGGGACGTCTTCTCGGGCACCGACGGCTACGTGGTCGGCATGTACGGCCAGGCACAGGCCAGGACCTCCGTGATCTCAGGCAACAACAACCCCAAGTGGAACGCCAAGCTGGACCTTGGCCAGGTCAAGGCCGATAGCGGGAACAATCTGAGCATCGGGGTCTGGGATGAGGATGTCATAACAAGCAATGACCTCCTGGGCTAGTGCCAGGTCAGACTGATCTCCGGCACCCATGGCAAGGTCTGCTATCTCAGCTATGGCAAGGTGACCTACGACTACACCTTCACCTGCGGCCCCCACCGAGGTGGCGCCACCTGCCATGATTACATGCCCGACCCTGGCAGTGTTCCCTTCACCACTGCCGTGGATGCAACCGTCCACACCCTCCTTCTCAACCCACACTTGCCCAATACCAGCTCCAAATCGCCATTCCCCATGATCTAATTCCCCTGACCTTTACCTCCGACAGTGTCTTTCCCGGACTGTATCCTCACTATCATGATTGTAGCATTGTAAGCTCTGTACAACGTGGGAAGCTCTATGCCATTACATCAAAACGCTTTGAAGGCTTTTTCAACCGCGCAAGCAACTCAATGCAGGAAAAGGTGGATTTGTATAATCTTTCACTTTCTCAATAAATCTAACTGTGCATTTAGCCTGTTCCATGTGATCTGTCTGCACGGGCACACTCGCTCAGCGAGCTTGTAGAGTGCTGTGGGGCTGTAAATGACGGGCATGGTAGGTAAAGGAAAGAAAAGTGTCCTCTTGCAATTACGCTTAAAAGTATAGGCGACTTTAAGAAATTGGTGACAACGGGGGAATCTGAGTACAGGACAAATTATGTTGTGATACATTGGTGCAACAGCTGGTCAGAGATCAGCTTAATTTCCCCAGGAACATAATAATATCCACGAAAAAGATAGATTGAGGAAAATGGGTAGGGGCGTGTATAGAGAAGGTGTTTGGGTTCATTCTTATTATGCAGAATGGGAATGGATTGGAAGGGCTTTGAGTCTTTTGGGATTATGAAGAGTGGGACTGAACGGGAATGTGTTTTGGTCGATGGGAACGTGCAGAGTGGAAGTGAATAGCAAGGAGTTTTGGGATTGGGTCGAGTGATTGTTAAAGGGAATGGGGTTGCATCACGTGACATTGTAAATAGTGGGAGGGATACCGAAGATGTTTGGTTCCAGTGGGATTGTGTGGAACGGGTCCAAATTGGAAGGGGTGTGAGTTCATTCGGATTGTGTAGAGTAGGAGGAAACAAACTTGTGTTAGGGCCCGTTGAGATTGTGTAGAGTGGGATTTCGCTCTGTTGGGATTAGAGTCAGAGAGAACGGCAACGGGTTTGTGGTCCATTTGGATCATGTAGAGTGGGAGTGAATGGAAAGGGGTTATGTCCATTGGGATTTTGCAGAGTTTGACTGAACGAGAGGACGTTTGGTTTCTTTTGTATGGTAGAGAGTGGGAGTGAATGGGAAAGTGTTTGTGTCCATTGGGATTGACTAGAGTGAGGATGAATGAGAATGGGGTTGAGTTATTTGGGACTGTGTAGAATGGGAGTGAATGGGAAGGGGTGGTGTGCCCATCAGCATTTTGTAGAGTGGGAGTGAACAGGAATGGGTTTTGGCCCATTGGGATTGTATCAACTGTGAATGATCGGAAATTGGTTTTTAGTCCAATGGGATTGTGTCATGTGGGAGTGAATTGGAAAGGGTTATCGCCGGATGGGATTGTTTAGAGTGGGAGTGAATGGGAATAGGTCATAGCCCAATGGGATTGTGTGGAGTTGCAGAACATCGTGAGAGATTTGTGTCCATTGGGATCGTGTAGCTTTGTGGTGAATGGATCGTTGTTTCACTCCAATTGGATTGCTTGGAGCAGAAGGGAATGTGAAGTGGATTAGTCCACTGAGATAGTTCCAACTAGGGTGAAACTTGATGTAGTTTGTTTCAATTTGGATTGTGTAGAGTGGAAGTGAACGGAAGGGCTTTGAGTCTATTGGGACTTTGAAGACTGAGACTGAATTGAAAGGGGTTTATGTTTATTCGGATTATGTGGAGGTGGAGTGCACTGGAAGGGGATTGGCTGCATTGGGATTGTGCAGAATGGGAGTGAATGGAAAGTGACTTGGGTCCATTGGGATTGCATTAAGTGTGATTGAACGGAAATGAGTTTTAGTCCAATGGCACCACATCGAATTGGCGTGAATGGGACGTGATTTCTGTCCATTGGGTTGGTGTAGAGTGGGAGTAGGCAGAAAGGAGTTTGGGTCCACTGGAAATGTGTAGAATGGGAGTGAATGGGGATGTGTCTCGGATCATGTGGATTATGTAGAATGGGGTTCGTATCATTTGGATTGTTTAGAGTGGGAATGCATTGGAAGATGTTTGAGCCATTTGGGATAGTGTGGAGTGACACTGAAAGGGAATGCATATTAGTCCGAATGGTATTGTGTGTGTGGGAGTGAACTGGGAGGGGTCCGGCTACATTTTCATCAAAACTGATGTTGACACCCCTCTGAGAACATGAACCGAAACAGCCAAAGAGGAAAACATCGCTCTATAATCTGTCAAAGGAGAGTGAAAGGTGTTGTAGCCTGTTTTTCAGTAACTTCTAGTGTTTGAACAAAATAAATCCCTCACACTCACTTTGAAATCAGCAAGTAGAAATTCAGTTATCTATTTCACAGTGAGTAAATGAAGTATACTATTCACAAAACCGAATAAGTACCTTCTAACTACTAACTATTTTCGAATAACACAAGATTCTAATAGTATGCTGTGCCACCAGAACTGTATATAATTCTCCAAGTACGGCTGCACGAGAGATTTATGCAGCTGCAACATGATTTCCTGTCTTCGAAACTCAATCCCTCTGCTAATAAAACCTGACACACCGATCGCCTTCCTAATAACCCTATCAACCTGGCTGGCAACTTTCAGCACATGGACACTGAGATCTTTCTGCTCATCCACACGACCAAGCATCTTACCATTTGCCCAGTAAACCTTATTCCTGTTACTCCTTCCAAATTGAACCATCTCACACTTTTCCACATTAAGCTCCATTTGCTACCATTCAGCCCAGCTCTGCAGCTTATCGATGTCACTGTGCAACCTGCAACATCCCTCCACACTGTCCACAACTCCACCGACCTTCGTGTCATCCGTAAATTTACTAACCAATCCTTCTACGCCCTCATCCATGTCATTATGCAAATGACAAACAACAGTAGTGCTAAAACAGATCCTTGCAGTACACCATTTGTAACTTAACTCCAGGATGAACATTTCCCACCAACGACCACCCTCTGCCTTCTTACAGCTGGCCAAATTCTGATCCAAACCGCGAAAGCACCTTCAATTCCATGTCTCTGTATTTTCTGCAGTAGCCTCCTGTGGGAAACCTTATCAAACGCTTTACTGAGATCCATTTACACCTTATCAACTGCTTTACCCTCATCCACTTGTTCGGTCACCTTCTCAATGAACTCAATAACGTTTGTGAGGCACGGTCTTCCCTTCACAAGTTTATGTTGACTATCTCTAATTAAATGATTCATTTCTAGATTATTAGAAATCCTATCTCTGATAACCCTTTCCAAAACTTTACCCACAACTGAAGTAAGGCTCACTGTTCAATAATTAACAGATTTACATCTACTCCCCTTCTTGAACAAAGTGACGGCATTTGCGATCCTCCAATCTTCTGGCAGTATTTGTGTAGATTATTATGACACAAGATCAAAGCCAAAGGATCTTCATTCTCCTCCCTAGCTTCCCAGAGAATCCTAGGATACATGACATCTGGCACAAGGTATCTATTTTAGATTACATTAGATTAGATTAGATTACATTACATTACAGTGTGGAAACAGGCCCTTCGGCCCAACAAGTCCACACCGACCCGCCGAAGCGCAACTCACCCATTCCCCTACATTTACCCCTTACCTAACACTACGGGCAATTTAGCATGGCCAATTCACCTGACCTGCACATCTTTGGACTGTGGGAGGAAACCAGAGCACCCGGAGGAAACCCACGCAGACACGGGGAGAATGTGCAAACTCCACACAGTCAGTCGCCCGAGGCGGGAATTGAACCCGGGTCTCAGGCGCTGTGAGGCAGCAGTGCTAACCACTGTGCCACCGTGCCGCCCTACTTCTATTTTCACACATTCCAAATTGCTTAACCACCTGTTTATCAATCTCAGTCCCATCAATTCCAATAGCACGTATCTCAGTATTGTCCGTGACAACATTGTGCTTTTCCAATGTGAATACTGACAAACGATTTTCATTTAGCGCCTTTCCTATCTCTTTGGACTCTAAGCACAACTTCTCGCTATTATCCTTGACTGGGTCTAATCTTACTCCAGTCATTATTTTATTTCTGACGTATCTACACAAAGCTTGCAGGTTTTCCTTGATCCTACCTGCTAATGATTTCTTATGTCCCTTCCTGGCTCTTCTTAGCGCTCTCTTTACGTCCTTCTTGCCCACCTTGTATCACTCAAGCGCCCGAGCTGAGCCTTCACGTCTCATCTCACCGTAAGCCTACTTCTTCTTCTTGACAAGGGATTCAACTTCATCAGTAAACCACGGTTCCCTCGCTCAACCACTTGCTCCCTATCTGACAGGTGCATACTTATCAAATCCATGAACAAATTCCACGTTTTAATTGAACCAGACCTCTGCAGTTTCCTTTCCCTTCTTCTGCATCCTACATCGGATCATATTTAGTCACGGACTTGACTTTCTGATAATCAACTCAGAGTCTCCCAACTTCCCAACTTCTATATTCAATGCCTTGACTCCTGACAGATGTTCTCTTAAATCTCTCTCTGCATGCGGTATATCTCAGGACAATGACAAGCTGCTCTCTGAAACTCGCCTGAGTCGCAGCATAAATCCCAGTGGTAGTGCAGCAGCTCAATAGCTGCAGTATGAAGTTTAATTCCATCAGAAAAAAAATGTGTAGATATAGTGTTTGGCAACCCAACCAGTACATGCGGAACCATATAGTATAGAACATTAGTAAAGACCACAACACCATGAAATTGGCCGAGATAGCTATGAGTAGGACGATGGATTTCCTTCGATTCTCCAACTCTGGATCTCTGGCACTCTCCCAAATGCTGTGTGCCCGGAGTCTCCTGTGGGCTCTGCTGATCACGAGGATGTGTCTGACAATAAAAGCATTGCACAACAGGATCAGGAGAAATGGGAAGGCTGGGGTGGGAATCGTGTAGACGAACGTGGTTGCTACCCAGAATGGTGAAACGTCAGCATACAATCTAGATTAGATTATCTACAGTATGGAAGCAGACCCTTCGGCCCAACAAGTCCACACCGATCCTCCGAAGAGTAACTCATGTAGACCTATTCTCCTACATTGACCCCTGACTAATGTACCGAACAATATGGGCAATTTAGCATGGCCAATTCACCTAACCTGCACATCTGGATTGTGGGAGGAAACCAGAACACCCCGCAGACACGGGGAGAATGTGCAAGCTCCACACAGTCACCCAAGGTGGGAATTGAACCTGGGACCCTGGCGCTGTGAGGCAGCAGTGCTAACCACTGAGCCACCATACCGCCCAGACAAAACTGGGTTTGGTTCACCTGCACATGCCACTCTGTCAACTTTAAATACCAGAAAATGTTCTTTGAACAGCTCAGCACAGTTACTGTACACAGAACCACGGCCGCTGTTCCCGCATTTCAATGTGTACTTTTCAGGTTCTGGCAAGAGATGGCGACAAAACAGTCAAAGGTGAAAGCGACGGTGAACCAGACTGATCAGTCAGTTGCTGCACAGAGTATGACAGTGTGGATGTTACACAGAGGAATGGACTCCAGGAAATGCAAGTGTTCTTTAAAAGTAATTGGAATGTGCCTCAAAGTCAGATCCAGAAGATGCCCAGCATGTCAATTACTGCCATGGCGACCAGGCAATGGGTGATGCACGTAGAGAGACCGCAATTTCCTTAACACAGGATCACAATCGTCACTGGATTAGTTGTGGAGAAGGAAAACACGCAGGGACATCAGAGATCCCGTCGGACACAAAATAATAGTTTCACTCAGCACCAATTGACAGTATTAAATGTGCCTTCTTGCTTTGGTTATTATATTCAAATGGTCACACCCAGTACTTATCATGACTTGGAGATGGCAATGGTCCTGGCAAACATCTTCCGAGCATCAGAAAGCTGTAGAAATGGGTTATTTGCATTGAACAACCTGCTCAGATTTCGATAACTAAAATGTACCAAGGCCACCAACAATACCAAGAGTTGAATACAAATAAATTTGGGCAACTTCATGTAGAAATTGAATGGTGATACAAGTTGGTAACTGATATCCAGAAAAAATGCTAAACAAGAATGGATGTATCAATGTTGTTGTGACATGCCGATGAATTGGCCTTGCATTCCATTTACTGCCCTCCCTCTGCATCCATAGCTGACATCATGGCTAGTGGCAGAAGTGATATTCTCACTCATACCCTGACAACTCAGTGAAAACTCCACCCTCCGCTAATTTAAACCAGCAACACGGAAATGATTCACCCCCGTCTGGTAATCTCTGTAAATTCGAGAGGCCATGAAAGATTTAAGGTAAAGACTAACAATTTTATTTCTGAAATTATAACAGAGAATGACTCACTAACAACGGTTTACAACTCCTTCCTCGATCCCATCTTTTACTTTCCCTTCTATATTAGGAGTCTGATAAAACCCCTGAGTAAATTCAGATTTCAAAACCAGGCAGCTGTTGAATCTTCCCTTTGTATCTTCCTCTGGAGGTTTTCTTCCTCTGGGGGATTTCTGTTTCCCAGGTCATTGACTGGTAAAGGTACCTTTAAGGAAGCTGTGGTTTGGGCATTCTGTACATGCTGATGGCTTGGCAGTTCTCCCACATCTGTTTACGTGCCCTGTCTTATACCCTGAAAGCATCTGATTGTGTCATTTGTTTTTAATATTGTCAATATGCTAAATTCAAGTTTGATTGGAGTTTGGTGTTTTTGGGGGTATAATTTAAACTGATTAGCCTAATTCGAGTTTGTTTTCGTCTCCACACAACCAGCTACTCTAGCTGCTGGATCAAACGGTTATATTGCATCTTGTTCAGAACACTTGGTGCTGTCAGATAATTCTGCCAGCTTTTAACTTTCCTCAAGGTACAGTATACTTCTATACCTTCATAACGATACGCAGAGATAACACTTTGAGGGAAGCTTCCGATAACACAATCAGGGTCGGTGTTGACCTAACATCATTGATCATCACGGAGAGTCAACGAGACATAGAGACCTACAGCGCAGAAACAGACCCTACAGTCCAACTCGTCTGTGTCGACCGGACATCCTAACCTAATCCAGTCCTATTTGCCACTCTTTGGCCCATTTCCCTCTATTCATGTCCCGATCCAGAAGGCTGTATTGTGCCTGGCAGCTCATTCCATACAGACACAGACCTCTGAGTGAAAAAGTTGTCCCTCAGATACCTTTTAAATTTTTCCCACTTACTCTCGTCCTATGCCTTCTAGTTCTGGACTCCAAGACGCAAGGGCAAAGACAATGTCAACTTACCCTACCCATGCTCCTATTGACTGTATGGACCTCATAACGTCACCGCTTTGCCTCTGATGCTCCAGGGAAAACAGCCCCAGCTTATTCAGCTTCTCCCTATAGCTCACTCTAACCTTGGCAACAAAACATTGTCAATCTTTTCTGAATCCCTTCAATATTCACAATGTCCTTCCTGTCTCACAGAGACCAGAATTGCACGCAAAATTCCAAAAGTCGCCTAACTAATGTCCTGTAGAGTCGCAACATGACCTGCCAACTCATATACGCAATGCACTGACCAATAAAGGAAAGCATAGCATTCACTTTCTTCACTATCCTGTGTACCTGCGAATCCACTTTGCAGGAACTATGAAGCTGCAGTTCAATGTCTCTTTGTTCAGTAATACTCCACAGAACCTTATTAGCACCTCAGATTGACCTAAATTAAACTCTGTCTGACAGTCCTCAGCCGACTGCACCATCACAGCCCTAATTAAATCCTCTCTCCCTCTCCAACACAGCTCCTACGTCAATGTAGTCAATAACAGAGCCAGTGTTGAGTGGTTTAGGGATTTAATGAGTGAAGGGGTAGAATAAATTGTCGAAGGGCCCCATGCAACTGTCCTGCTCTGGTCTCTGAATGAGGTCGGTTATTTGAAAGCAATGTTTAAGAAAAGAGGGTGGGCTGAGGGGAGAGCATGTTCTGGTGATATTATCATAGCCTCCCAACAGTGTGGAAACAGGCCATTTAGCCCAACAAGTCTACACTCACCCCATGAAGAGTAAACTATTTATACATACCCCCCTACATTTACCCTTGACAATGCTCCAAACATGATGGCCAATTCACCTAAGCTGCACAGCTTTGGATTGTGGGAGGAAGCCGGAGCACTCAGAGGAAACCCACACAGTCACAGTCAGAACATGCAACCTCCACACAGACAGTCGCCCAGAGGCTGGAATTTTACCCGGCACCCTGGCGCTGTGATGCAGCTGTGCTAACCACTGAGCCACCGTGCCGCCCACAATTGTCATTACATTGTTCAGTCAGAAAGAGAGGCAATGCTCCCAGAACCTGTGTTCGCACCTCTCGATGGCAGATTACGGAGTTTTCATTCAATCAATAAATGACTCCGGCGATGCCCAGGAAATTGTTGCCAAATGTCACGAATGAATGGTTCCGTCGAAGCCTGGGAGAAAGTGAGGTCTGTAGATGCTGGCAATCAGAGTCGATCGCGTGGTGCTGGAGAAGCGCAGCAGGTCAGGCAGCATCCGAGGCGCAGGAGAATCGACGTTTCGAGCATAAGCCCTTCATTCGGAAACTTTTTGGGCCACTGCTGTTTGTCACTTTTAGAAATAACTGCGACATAAGCACAGGTGGATGGGTTAGTAAGTTTGCAGATAAGACGAAAGTCGGTGGACAGTGTTGAAGACTGTTGCAGGTTGCAGGGAGTCTTGGACAGAATGCAGAATTGGGCTGAGAGGTGGCAAATGGAGTTCAATGTGAGGTGATTCACTTTGGGAAGAATAACAGGAAGGCAGAATACAGGATCAATGGAAAGATTCTCGGTAGTGTGGATGTGTACAGGGATCTTGGAGTCCATGTACATAGATCCCTGGAAGTTGCCACCCAGGTTGATAGTGCTGTTAAGAAGGCATACGGTGTGTTAGGTTTCATTGGTAGAGGTATTGAGTACTGGAGCCGTAACGTCATGCAGCAAATGTACAAAACACTGGTGCGGCCGCACATGGAATATTGTGTGCAATTCTGTTCGCCCCATTACAGGAAGCATATGGAAACATTGGAAAAGGTGCAAGGGAGATTTACAAGGATGTTGCCTGGTCTGGAGGGAAGGTCTCATGAGGAAAGGCTGAGAGAATTAGGTCTGTTCTGATTGGAAAGAAGCAGGCTAAGGGGGGATTTGATAGAGGCATACAAGAAGATCAGAGGATTAGATAGGGTGGACAGTGAAAGTCTTCTTCCCAGGATGATGACATTAGCCTGTACGAGGGTTCAGAGCTACAAATTGAGGGGTGATAGATTTAAGCTGGAACTGTGTTGCTGGAAAAGCGCAGCAGGTCAGGCAGCATCCAGGGAACAGGAGAATCGACGTTTCGGGCATAAGCCCTTCTTCAGGACCGGCTTATGCCCGAAACGTCGATTCTCCTGTTCCCTGGATGCTGCCTGACCTGCTGCGCTTTTCCAGCAACACATTTCCAGCTCTGATCTCCAGCATCTGCAGACCTCACTTTCTCCTCCGGGTGATAGATTTAAGACAGATGTGAACGGCAGGTTCTTTACTCAGAGAGTGGTAAGGGCGTGGAATGCCCTGACTGCCAATGTAATTAATACAGTGACACTAGGGAGTATTAAACATGGCTGAGGATGGAATAGTGTAGGGGGATGGGCGTAGATTCGTTCACATCGAAAGCTGAAGGACCAGTTCGGTGCTGCATTTTTCTATATTCTATGTCTAAGCCTGGTATGACACCACCCAGTGAAGATCCCAAATAGTGACAATTCTGGTCCACCAGCTCCCTTGCCGTTTTTGAGCAAAGACGGTTGTGGCTTATTGGCAGGTTCTGAATCAATCAGTCTATGGTTCCAAATTTGGAACCTGATGGAATTATTTCAGAATAAGGGGTCGCCCATTGCAGACAGCGATGAGGAGGAATTTCTTCTCTCTGAGAGGAGTGAATCTATGGGATTCTTGACCGCAAAGGGGTGCTGTGGCTGGGTATTCAGTATGTTCAAGGCTGAGAGAGAGAGAGAGAGATCGTTTTATTTCTAATCTGGCTTGAAAATCGGAGATAGTGTAAGAAAGTGGAGTTGAGAACGATTGGATGAGAAATGAACTCATTGAACGGCAGAAGAGTTTCAATTGGCAGAATGCTTTCCTCCCGCTGCTCCATCTAACTGAGTTGTGATTGAACACGCTGCCGGGAGTTGACAGGTAGAGTTGGGGCGTGTGTGGATCCTGCTTCGCCATGGCACGACAGTCTTGCTGGACTCCGTTATGTTCAGTCCATTGCCATTGTCACACAGCAGACATGTCAACAGCGCAGAGCTCTGTGCAGTCAGACACAGGTAAAGGTACTTAAAACTTACTCACCAGGTACAGCGAAGAGCAGGTAGTAGATCTGCCCGATCCTGAGGAGGACACGATACATCTCCAATTCAACACTTATTCCCACTTTCACGCTGCACCGTAAGATTTTATGTTCTCAGATTCCAATTCCTCCTCTCTGCCCTCTCTCTCTACCTCTTTCTCTGTCTTTCTGTCTGTCAGTCTGACTTTCTCCTCACCTCTCTTTCTGTCCCTTCATCTCTCTCACTCTGTCTCTCTCCCTCTGTCTCACGTTCTCTGTCTATCTCCCTCTCCCTGTGTCTCTCTCTCTATTACAGTACATGATGCTGGGACTGACAGACTGTGCCGTGTTAAGCTCATATCAGAACACTTCAACACATGTTTTACATTTCTCGGTGGATATGTTGGTGAGTTGTCACTGTCACTTACAAATGGAACACATTGGTATTACGTAGCAGCCTCCTGTGCGTCACCATGTCAAAGACCTTCTGGAAATCTGAATACATCACGTCAACTGGCTCACATTTATCTTACTCTCAAGAATCTCAACACTGTCTAGGACAAAGCAGCTCCCTCTATCGACATGCTCACGTGTCCCTTCATCTCTCAATCCAAAACATCACCATTTATCAGTGTTTACCATCTGTGAGGTGCAATGCAGAAATTCACAAAGGGTCTTGAGACAGCACCTTCTAAACTGATGAGATGACCACCTTTAATGGCAATTCGAGCAGATATATGGGAACACCAGCCTCTACAAATTACCTTCCAATTCACTTGCTATCATGACTTGGAAATAGCTCGATTATGCCTTCACTGTCACTTGGTCAAAATCATGGAGCTCCCTTCCTAACGGCACTGAGTGGCTCACCCCTCCATTCAGAAGGCACTGCAGTGGTTGGAGAAAGCAGATCACTACCACTGTTCTTGGAGGGTGAATGCTCAGGGTGCTCCGCATAGTCAGAGTGTACGCACTGAGGGGGCTTGGCACTGTCGGAGGGTCAGTGCTGAGGGAGCTCTGTAGTGTTTGAGAGTCAGTGCTGAGGGAGCTCTGCACTGTCAAACCAGGATTGTTGAGGACGCCCCACAGTGCGTGGACTCCGCACCATCAGAATGCTAATACTGAGGGAGAATGCCGCAATTTTGGAGGGTTAGTGCTGAGGAAGGGAGAGAGGAACGGAGAGAATGGAGAGAAGCAACAGAGAGACAGATAGAGCGGGAGCGAGATTGGACAGAGGAAGAGAGAGAAAGGGAGACAGAGAGACTGAAGCGGAGAAAAAGAGAGATTTCGGGAGAAATAAAGAGAAGTAAAAAGAGGGAGGGAGTGTCAGAGAGAGAGAGAAGTGGAGAGACAGAGACGTAGATGAAGAGACACAGAAATTGAGCGTGTCAGAGACAAGTAGTGACAGAAGGAGGCCATCTGGGTTGTACGTTTTTTGAACTGGTCCTCCTGGGAGCAGATGCGGCGGAGTCGAAGGAATTGGCAGAATGGGATGGCGTTTTTACAGGGGCAGCATGGGAGGAGGTGTAGTCCAGGTAGCTGTGGGAGTCGGTCGGTTTGTAGTAGATGTCCGTGTTGAGTCGGTCGCCTGAGATAGAAATAGAAAGGTCGAGGAAGGGGAGGGAGGAATCTGAGACTGTCCAGGTGAATTTGAGGTCGGGGTGGAAGGTGTTGGTGAAGTGGATCAACTATTCAACCTCCTCGTGGGAGCACGAGGCGGCGCCGATACAGTCATCGATGTAGCGGAGGAAAAGGTGGGGGGTGGGGCCAGTGTAGTTGTGGAAGATGGATTGTTCCACATATCCTACGAAGAGGCAGGCATAGCTGGGGCCCATCCGGGTGCCCATGGCTACTCCTTTCGTTTGGAGGAAGTGGAAGGATTGGAAAGAGAAGTTGTTCAGGGTGAGGACAAGTTCAGTCAGTCGAAGGAGGGTGTCAGTGGAAGGGTACTGGTCGGTACGGCGGGAAAGAAAGAAGCGGAGGGCCTTCCACCGCATCTCTTCCACTTCCCGCGCACAACCCAGATGGCCTCCTTCTTCAAGGACCGCAAAGACCCCCCCGATGTGGTCGAGGATGCCCTCCACCGCATCTCTTCCACTTCCCGCTCCTCCGCCCTTCAACCGCGCCCCTCCAACCGCCACCAGACAGAACCCCACTGGTCCTCACCTACCACCCCACCAATCTCCATGTACAGCGTATCATCCGCTGTCATTTCCGCCACCTCCAAACGGACCCCACCACCAAGGATATATTTCCCTCCCCTCCCCTATCAGCATTCCGTAAAGACCACTCCCTCCGTGACTCCCTCGTCAGATCCACACCCTCCACCAACCCAACCTCCACTCCCGGCACCTTCCCCTGCAACCGCAGGAGGTGCAAGACTTGCGTCCACACCTCCCCCCTCACCTCCCTCCAAGGCCCCAAAGGAAACTTCCATATCCACCACAGATTCACCTGCACCTCCACACACATTATCTATTGCATCCTCTGCACCCGATGTGGCCTCCTCTATATTGGGGAGACAGGCCGGCTACTTGCAGAGCGTTTCAGAGAACACCTCTGGGACACCCGGACCAACCAACCCAACCACCCGGTGGCTCAACATTTCAATTTCCCCTCCCACTCCACCAAGGATATGCAGGTCTTTGGACTCCTCCATCGTCAGACCACAACAAAACGACGGTTGGAGGAAGAACGCCTCATCTTCCGCCCTGGAACCCTCCAACCACAAGGGATGAACTCGGATTTCACCAGTTTCCTCATTTCCCCTCCCCCCATCCTGTCTCAGTCAAATCCATCGAATTCAGCACCGCCTTCCTAACCTGCAATCTTCTTCCCGACCTCTCCGCCCCACCCCAGTCTGACCTATCACCCTCACCTTGACCTCTTTCCACCTATCACATTTCCGACGCCCCTCCCCCAAGTCCCTCCTCCCTACCTTTTATCTTAGCCTGCTGGACAAACTTTCCTCATTCCTGTAGAAGGGCTTATGCCCGAAACGTCGATTCTCCTGTTCCCTGGATGCTGCCTGACCTGCTGCGCTTTTCCAGCAACACATTTTCAGCTCTGATCTCCAGCATCTGCAGACCTCACTTTCCCCACCTTAGATACTGAACCAGTCCAAGATCAAACACAACAAGTTCTGGACAATATCCGGGCTTGGAGATTTCATATCCTGTCTTTTCGTTGCAGTGAATGAGTTGGTGAGGTGACTTAATTGAAACACATACGATAATCAGAGGGTTAGATAAGGTGGAAAGTGAAAACCCCTTTTCTCGGATGGTGATGGCTTGCATGAGGGGACATAGCTTTAAACTGAGGGGTGATAGATATAGGACAGATGTCAGAGGTAGGTTCTTTATTCTGGAATGCCCTGCCTGCAACAGTAGTAGACTCGCCAACTTTAAGGGCATTTAATGGTCATCGGATAGTCAAACGGATGCAAATGGAATTCTGTTGGTTAGATGGGATTCAGACTGGTCCAACAGGTCGGCACAACATTGAAGACCATAGGGCGTGTAATGTTATGTGTTCTGTGTTCTATCCTTCATGTAACACCACGTGCCTGCCGTTTGGGAGAGTCATAGAGTCATAGAGATGTACAGCATGGCAACAGACCCTTCGGTCCAACCTGCTCATGCCGACTAGATTTCCCAACCTAATCTAGTCCCATCTGCCAGCACCCAGCCCATATTCCTCCAAACCCTTCCTATTCATATACCCATCCAAATGCCTCTTAAATGCTGCAATTGTAACAGCTCCACCACATCCTCTGGCAGCTCATTCCGTACACGTACCATCCTCTGCGTGAAAACGTTGCCCCTTAGGTCTCTTTTATATCTTTCTCTTCTCACCCTAAACCTATGCCCTCTAGTTCTGGACTCCTCCATCCCCGGGAAAAACAACTTTGCCTATTTATCCTAACCATGCCCCTCATAATTTTATAAACCACTATAAGGTCACCCCACATCCTCTGACGCTCCAGGGAAAACAGTCCCAGCCTGTTCAGTTTCTTGCTATAGCTCAAATCCTCCAACCCTGGCAACATCCTTGTAAATCTTTTCTGAACCCTTTAAAGTTTCACATTTTTCCGATAGGGAGGAGACCAGAATTGCACACAATATTCCAACAGCACCCTAACCAATGTCCTGTACAGCCGCAACATGACCTCCCCACTCCTGTACTCAATACTCTGACCAATAAAGGAAAGCATACCAAACGCTTCTTCACTATCCTATCTACCTGTGACTCCACTTTCAAGGAGCTATGAACCTGCATTCCAAGGTCTCTTTGTTCAGTAACCCTCCCTAGGACCTTACCATTAAGTGCGTAAGTCCTGCTAAGATTTGCTTCCCAAAATGCAGCATCTCGCATTGATCGGAATTAAACTCCATCTGCTACTTCTCAGCACATTGGCCCATCTGGTCCAGATCCTGTTGTAATCTGATGTAACCCTCTTCGCTCTCCACTACACCTCCAATTTTGATGTCATCTGCGAACTTACTAACTGTACCTCTTATGCTCGCATCCAAATCATTTATGTAACTGACAAAACATAGAGGACCCAGCACCGATCCTTGTGGCACTCCACTGGTGAGTTTTACCAAGTCAGAATGGTCTTTTTGAGGAATGGAGTGGGGATGGTACTTGGAGAGGAACTTGCAGGGGGTTTGTCTGCTTCCACTCGTCCTTCTAGAGTGTAAGAGGAGTCGCGGTTCGAAGCTGCTAACATTTGAAGGAGACTTGGTGTTTTGCATAGATGGTACACATGCTGCCACTGTGCATCTGGTGGTGTTCAGAGTGAGTGTTGAAGGTTGGTGTCAGCGCATCCAGCGAGTGGAGGGAGATGGAGCCTGTATTGTTCTGGTACTGGAGATATTCTCAAATGTGTGCGAGATGTTCAAAGAAATGATCGGAACATTTCTCCTTCATATTCAGTGGTGAAACCCATATTGTTTTCCCGCTCTATCTACATCTGGGGAGTCTCATTGACAGGGATACTAGCCATCACCCGATTGACGTTTAGTGGTGTTTCAACACTGAATTCCCACCAGCAAACCAACCCCCCTCCTTCCCACAAAACCCACAAAATCAACATTCTGAGGGTTACCATTGGGAGAGAATCCAAACATCACCACTTAATGTTGAATGGTAAATGTTTAGGTTGTGAGGGGAAAGATTTAAATAGGATGAAAGGGACAACTTTATCATGGACAGCGTGGTACCTGTATGGAATGAGCTGCCAGAGGAAGTGGTGGAGGCTGGTACATGACATCTGTTGGATATATGAATAGGAGGGGTTATAGGGATATGGATCTAGGGCAGGCAAGTGGGATCCATTCACAAGATAAACAAGTAAACAAACACATTTGATGAAGTTGAATTGTGTTGACATCTCACTCTTCAGAAAGTAAATTTATTGAGTTTGTGGAAGAGCAGAAATTTTGGAGCTGATGCATTATTCAATGAGGCAAAATAGTCATTACAACCGCGTCTTTAGGAATTTCTACCAAGTCTGGAATCGTTCTGTATAATGGAGAGGAGAATGAGGTTGACGCACAGTCAGAGCATCAGTCTCAGTTTCTGTGCCTCACGTTGTCTCTCTCTGTCTCCATCTCTATTTGATTTTTTCTCTTTCCTTTCTTTGCGATCTTCCCATCACTCCTTTTCTCTCTCTCGCTCACTCTGCCTCAATAGCACTGTCTTGCTTCTCTCCCTCACTCTCTCTCTCTGTCTGCCACTCTCATTCTGCTTTTCTATCTCTGTCTCTCTCCATGACTCTATTTCCGTCTCTCTTCCAATCTGCCTGGTTCTCTCCCATTCTTTCTTCCGGTTTCTGTCTTCCTCTAAACCCTTGCTCTCTCTTCCGCTCTCTATATCTATCTCCCATATCACCCTCTGTTTGTCTTTCTCTGCGTGCCTCTCTGTCTCTCTTTGATCGAGGAACTGACCATAATGAGTGTCGATTATTAATCCGGGAAATGTCTATTGACTGTTCAGAATTATACGGAAAAATTGCCTTCTGATTTTTTTTAAATCTTCAGGTTTATTAATCGATAAATGATTTCACGGAGCATACATATGGGATATCTCAAGGCAATGATAAACTGTTTTCTGAATCTAGTCTGAGTCACAGCATAAATCCCAGTGTTCGTGCAGCAACTCATCAACTGCAGTATGAAGCTTAATTCTATCACAAAACTGTGTAGGTACAACGTCTGGTAGCCCAACCAGTACATGCGGATCCATATAGAATAGAACATTAATAATGACCACAATAGCATGAAATTGGCTGAGATAAACAGCAATAAAATGATGGATTTTTTTCGGCTCTCCATCTCTGGGTCTCATGGACTCTCCCCACTGCTGGGTGCCCGGAGTCTCGCGCGGCCTCTGCTGGTCACGATAATATGCCTGATGGTGAGAACATTGCACAACAGGATTAGGATAAATGGTACACCGTGGGTGAAAATGTTGTAGACGAACTCCATTGCTACCCAGAATGGTGAATTGTCAGCATAATGTCTAATAAAACAAAACCAGGGTTGGTTCACCAACACATACCACTCCGTCAACATGAAATACCAGAACACGTTCTTCAAACAGCTCAGCACAGTCACTGTCCCGAGAACCATAGCTGCCGTTCTCTCATTGCAGTATTTAGTTTTCAGCTTCTGCCAACAAATGGCCACAAATCGATCAAAGGTGAAAGTGACAGTGAACCAGACTGAACAGTCAGTGGCTGCATAGAGCAGGACAGCATGTATATTACACAAAAGGGATGGACTCCAAGAAACGAAAGTGTTCAGTAAATGTAATTGGAATGTGCCTCAATATTAGATCGAGAATAGTAACCAGTAGGTCACTAAGTGCCATGGCGACCAGGTAGCGGGTGGTGCATTTCGAGAGACCACAATTGCCCTGACACAGGATCACTATCGTCACAAGGTTAGCTGCATGGAAGGAAAACACAGAGGGACATCAGAAGTCCATTTGGACACGAGACACTATTTAACTCACCATCAATTCACTGTCTTAAATGTACCAATTTGCCAATGTTACTATATTCAAATAATTGCACACATGAGTGATTATGCACTGGAGATTGGAATGGTCTCGACGCATCAACAGAAGACCAAAAAATCGGCAAATGTGTGACAGTTCAAAATGAGCATAGAATTCCAGTAAAAGTAAGGTGACAATAACAATATAGAAAATTGAATACCAACTAATTTCAGCAATTTCATGTTGAAAATGAATGGTAAGAAAAGCTGGCAACTGATAGGTCGATAGATTATTAAACAAGTGTGGATATAGAACAAAAACAAAGAAAATTTACTGCCCAGGAACAGACCCTTCGACCCTCCAAGCCTGAGCCGATCTAAACCAGTCGCCCAATTCCTAAGCATCTGCATCCCTTTGCTTCACACCTACCCATGCATCTGTCCAGACGCATCTTAAATTAATCTACTGTGCCTGCTTCTACTACCTGTGCTGGCCAGGTGTTTCAGGCGCGTTCCACCCTCTGTTTGAAATACTTGCCGCGTGAATGCCCCTTAAACTTTTCACCTCTCGCCTTGAAAGTGTGATCTGTTGTTATTGAATCCTTCAGCCTGAGAGGAAAATCTTATCTCCATCTACCCTATCCATGACCTTCATGATTATGTAGACCTCAATCAGTTCCCCCCTCAATCTCCTTTTTTTCCAGTGAAAACAAATCTAACCTACTCAACCTCACTTCATAGCTAGCACCTTCCATAGAGCAAAACATCCTCGTGAACCTTCTCTGCACCCTTTTCAAAGGATCCAAATCCTTTTGGTATGGTGGCATTCTAAATGTGGCCAAAACAATGTCTTGTACAATTTTAAAATGACCTGCCCGCTATTATACTTAATCACCCGTCCGATGAAGGCAAGAATACCATATATCTTCTTGACCACTGTATCCACCTGTGCAGCAACCTTCAAGGGTACAATGGACCAGAAATCCCAGATCTCTCTGCTCATCAACTTTTCCCAAGGCTCTTCCATTACTGTGCAATTCGCTCCAGAATTAGACTTCCCAAAACGCATCACCTCACATTTGCCTGGATTCAACTCCATCTGCCACTTCTCCACCCAACTTTCCAACCTATCTATATTCTCCTGTATTCTTTGACTGTTCCCTATGCTTTCTGCTACTCCACCAATCTCCGCGTCATCTGCAATCTTGCTGATCATACCAACAGTGCCCTCTTCCAGATCATTTATGCATATCACAAACAAGATCACTGTGGCACACCACTGGCCAACTTTCTCCATTTCGACAAGCTCCCTTCAACTACTACTCTCTTTCCTGTTGCTCAATCTGTTCATTATCTACCGAGCTAGGACACTCTGTATACCACCTGACTTCACTTTCTCCATTACTTTGCCATGGAGAACTTCATCAAACGCCTTACTAAAGTCCATGTACGTGACATCCACAGCCCTTCCTTCGTTTGTCAATTTAATCATTTCCTCAAATAACTCTATTATGTTGGTAATGCATGACCTCCCCCGCACAAAACCATGTTACCTATCACTGATAAGCCCATTCCTTTCCGAATATATCTAGGTTTTATCCATCAGTGCCTTCTCAAGCAAACTTTCCCAACACTGATATCAAGCTCACTGGTCTGTCATTAGCCGGAATATCCCTACTATGCATCTTGTACAGGTGGACAGCACAGCAACCCTCCAATAGGCTGGCACCTCGCCTGTGCTTCAGGATGCTACCAAGATATCTGTCAGGGTCCCAGCTTTTTTCTCTCTCCAATCCTCAGCAACCTGGGATAGATCCCATCTGTTCCTGCGTAATTGTACTCATAAGTAACTTCTAACCTATCCAACACATATTCCATACGAATGTCAACATGATCCAGAGTAATCAAACTTCTGTCTCTAATGTCAACATTCATCATGACCCTCTCCTCGGTGAACATTGATGCAAAGTAACCAATCAGAATCTCAGCGATTCTCTCAGGTTCAACATACAACCTTCCTTCATTATCCTTTAGTGGACCAACCCTTTCTCTAGTTACCCACTTCCTTCTTATATAAGAATGAAATGCTTTGGGATTCTCCTTAATTCTGCTCGATAAAGCTATTTTGTGACCCCTTTTAGCCCGCTTGATTCCTCGTTTAAGACTGGCCCTACTCTCCCGATATTCCTCCAGGGCCCATTTTGTTCTTAGCTGCCTGGACTTTATGTACGCATCCCTTTCCCTCTTGGCTAGGGGAACGATTTCTCCTGTCATCCACGGTTCTTGAATCTTGCCATTCCTAACTTTTGCTTTCTACGGGACGTGCCTAACCTGCACTATCTTTAACCTATCTTTGAAAGCCTCCTACAAATGAAATGTGGACTTCCCTTCAAATACCTGTGTCTAATCCACATTTCCCAACTCCTGCCGAATTTTGATATAATTGGCCTTCACCCAATTTAGTATTCTTCCATTGGGGCCACTCTCATCTTTGTCTACGAGTATTCTAAAACTGACAGAATTGTGCTCACCGTTCCCAAAGAAATCACACACTGCAACTTCTCCCACCTGGCATGGCTCATTCCTTAAACACCAGGTCCAATATGGCCACTTCCCTCATCAGACGATTGACATACTGCTCCAGAAAACTGCCTGGACACTTCTTACAAATTCTGCCCCAAAACCCTGACACTATGGTATCCCAGTCAATGCTCTGAGCATTGAAATCTCCCATCATCACCACCCTGTTGCCTGTACATCTTTCCATAATCTGTTTACCTATTTGTTCTTCTCCCTCACGCTCACTGTTGGGAGGCCTGTAATGCAGACCCAACAATGTAACTGTTCCCTTCTTTTTTCTCAGGTTCACCCATAGTGCCTCACTGCTCAAGCAGTGCATAATGTTCGCCTTTAGCACAGTCATGATATCATCCCTGACCAGCAATGAAACACCTCCCTCGTTTTACTTCCCTCCCTGTCCTTTCTGTAGCGTCTCAATCCTGGAAAATATCTGTTGTTGTGACATTCCAATAAACTGGTGTTACGTTCCATCCGCTCCGCTGCCTACGCATCCGTAGCTTACTTCCTCACTATTGTCAGAGGTGGCGTTCTCACGCACACTCAGAGATGACACTTTCAGAGAAGCTCCCCATAACATAATCAGGATCGGTGGAGATCTACCATCATTGACGATCACTTAGAATGATAGAGTAATAGAACTCTACAACAGAAGCAGAAGCTTCATTCCAATTTGTCCATGCCGGGCATGTGTTCTAAATTAATCTAGTCCCATTTGCCAGCATTTGGCCGAAATCCCCCTGAAACCTTCTTATTCTTGTCGCCATCCAGATGCCTTTTAAATGTT
The DNA here is from genome assembly GCF_037043375.1 of Chiloscyllium plagiosum. NCBI lineage: Eukaryota > Metazoa > Chordata > Chondrichthyes > Orectolobiformes > Hemiscylliidae > Chiloscyllium > Chiloscyllium plagiosum. Next base: position 39,628,910 of record NW_028270179.1, read on the forward strand.
ATACTATGGTCCATCACTTCCTCTGGCAGCAGATTCCTTTCACACACAACCTTCTGCGGGTAAAAGTTACCCACTCAGGTCCCTTTTAAACAATTCCCCTCATCCTAAATCTGCACCCTTTAGTTCTGCACTCCCCTAACCCAGTAAAATTACTTTGTCCTTATACGCTGTCCGTGCCCCTCAGAGTTTTACAATCCGCCATAAGATTACCCCTCTGCCTCCGACAATCCAGAGTAAACAGCTTCAGACTATTTAGCCTCCCCCGATAAGTCAAACCCTCCATTCCTGGCTACAACCTTGTAAATCTTTTCTGAACGCTTTCAAGTTTGACAACGTCATTCCTGCAGTGGGGAGAACAGAATTGCACACAATATTCCAAAAGTGCTCTAACCAATGTCCTGTACAGCCACAACATGACCTCACAAATCCGATACTCGATGCTCTGACCAATAAACACAAGCATACCAAACCGTCTTCTTCAGTATCCAATCTACCTGCGGCTTTACTTTGAAGGAACTAGGAATCTGCACTTCAAGGTCTCTTTGATCGGTAACACTCCCCTGGACATCACCATTGAGTGTATAAATCCTGCCCTGATTTACATTTTCGAAATGCAACACCTCTAAATTAAACTGCATCCACCACTCCTCGGCCCATTAGACCATTACAGCTCTGGTTAACTTCGCTCTCTCTCTCTCTCTCTCTCTCTCTCTCTCTCTCCAAAATATCATGCCCCTCAATTTAGTTGAAAACAGAGCCAGTCTCGACGGTTGTGGGAGAGGCACTGTGAGAACGGACAGAGAGAATTGTCTAAGAGCACCAGGCAACTATTCTGCTCGAGGTTGGTAGTTTGCAAACAGTGTTTTAAAGAATAGGATGGGTTTAGGGGACAGCATGTTCTGGTGACATTATCATGGAATCCCTACAGTGTGGAAACAGGCCATTTTGGCCCAACAAGTTCACACCAACACACCAATGAGTCTCCCAACCAGACCCAATCCCTTCCTTATTATTTTACATTCGTTCTGACAAATGCACGTAAACTACACCGTCCTGAATACAATGGACAATTTATCATGACGAATTCACCTAACCTGAACATCTTTGGATTGTGGGACAAAACCGGAAAAGCTGGAGCAAACCCACGCGGACACGGAGAGAATGCGCAAACACACAGTGGTCCAAGGCTTGAATTGCACCAGGTTCCCTGGGACTGTGAGGCCGCGTTGTTAACCACAGAGTCTCCATAAGGCCCGTAGTTATTGTTACATTGTTGATTCAGAAGCACCGGCAATATTCTGGGAACCTTGTCTGGTGTCCCTCTATGGCAGATTGTGGGATTTTAAATCAATCAATAAAAGAGTCCGGTGATGACGAGGAAACTGTTGCCAATTGTTCGGGAAAAAAACTGTTTTGGTTCCATATAAGACTGAAATGCCACCACCTGGAGAAGATCCGAGCAAGTGACAATTCTAGTCCACTAACTCCAATCTCAATTCTGAGCAAAGATGGCAGTGGCTAATTGTTAGTTTTTGAGTCAATCTGTAACTGTTTCCAATTTGGACCAGAGTAAATTATCTCAGATTGAGGGATGGCCTATTGAAGACAGAGATGAGAAGGAATTTCTCCTCTCCACGAGCAGTGAATTTATGGGCTTCTTCGCCACAGAGAGATGTTGTGGTTGGGTCATTCAGTATATTCAAGGCTGAGGAAGAGAGATTTATTAATCAGGCTGGAATTGGAGATATAGTCTCTGAAAGTGGAGTTGGGAATGATTGGATTAGCGGAAATCTCAGTGAACGCCAGAAGGGTTTCAATGGGTTGAATGGCTTCCTCCTGCTCCTCCGCATGAATTTATGAATGAACACACTCGCTGGGCAGTGGCAGGTATGGAGTTGTGCAGATTCTGCTCGGCGCTCAGAAAGACTGGGGTGCTGGACTCACTCATGTTCAGTCGATCGTTTGGATTACACAGCAGAAATCACAACAGAGCTCTGTGGAGTCTGACACAGGCAAAGGTGTGTACAACACCAGCGCAGTTACTTACCAGGCACAGCAACAGCAGCGAGGAGCGGGTAGTATACTTGCTCGATTCTGAGGAGGACAAAATACACCTGATTTGATGTTTGAACGCTTATTCCCATTTTCTCTACACAGTAGAAGCTACAATGTTCTCAGGTTCCAACCTCTACTTGCTCTGCTCCATGGACATTCCTTGTACCTGATGTACTATTCCCCTCGCAGTGCAGGGTCCCACCACGAAAGGTGCGCTTATTTGTCAGGGAAGGCGCCCCTTTAGGGACGAAATCAGTGCCCTCAGAGACCGGGATTAATTCACTGAGAACAAACAGCTTAGGTTAACCCCTTCTCCTCCGAACAGCCTCGCCATTGTTCTACGTTTCCGAAAGTAATATGGTTCTGTCTGCCGTCGGGAAAGGAGGACTGAAGAAAGGGAAAAAAAGTGGATTGACTCTGTCTTATAAACACTGGGGATGTTAGTAAAGTTAGCAAAGCGCATTCATAGGCAAAATTGGGTACTGCAAACGTCCATTTTCCTGCTTCTTGGATACTGCCTGACCTGCTGTGCTTTTCCAGCACCACTCTAATCTTGTAAGTGCATTTATAACTGAGCAGGAGCATGTTGCCTTAAGATGATTGATAGTTTCTTACTGATTGGTACCACGTGTCTATAATCTGTATAGAGGCTGCTTGATAATAGCCATCTGATTGGTTGCACTTCTGTTTTAGGTGGTATGTGTCCGGGAGAGGTAGGGAAGATGCTACCGAAAGAGTTTTGGCGAATCTTTGCAGTGTGTCTTATAGATCGTGCATATTAGTGCCACTGAGCTTGCGTGGTGTAAGGTGTGGGTGTTTGGGGATGTCATGCCAATAGAGTGGGCCTACTTTTTCCTGGATGGTGTCACATTTTTGGGGAGGGTCAAGGACAGACGATCCGAATCATGATTTCTGCCTTTCTGTTCGTAACGCAGCGAAGTACAATCCCCCCCCCCCCCCCCCCCCCCCCCCCCACCGATCCTCAAAACTGACCCAACAATTTCACGGCCAGGCTTTTGTGTTAGCAATCCCAGGAACCAATTTTCAATACCAGTTTGGCGTTGCAGCAAAAGACTCAGAAATGCGTGAGCAATGCAATAACATTGGGGGAGGCGTCAACGAAATGTCTGAGGCAGTGTTTTTCAAGCAAAGGGTGGTGAGTGCCTGGAACCCGCTGCCAGAGGAATCCATGGAAGCAGGCGCAACGGCAGCGTTCAAGAAATAGCTGGATGAATACGTTAAAGGGAAGGGAAAGAGAAGGAGATGGTTCCTGCAAGTAAAACCAGTTTTAGTTTGGAAGGGCAAAATGAGTCCACGCAGGCTTGGTGGGCCGTAGGGTCTGTTCCTGTGTTGAACTCTTCTTCAGTCTTGGTCCTATTTGTCGAACAGAATGACACAACAAAGTAATCGATTGATGTCGATGATTTAAACCCAAGAACCTTTGTGTCCAGCACCATTCACCAAAAAGACGGGCAGACAAACACAGGTCAACCCCTCCCAGACTCTCACAATTACCAATTTAGTGCTGTTATATATTTTGGGGGTGGGGGCGCGCCCAGAGTTAGACGATTTCGGACTTGCCCCCATTTGGGGAGAGTTTACTGAGTTTGTGGAAAAGCAGAGGTTTTGGTGAATGGTAAGATTTCAATGAGGCAAGAGCAATATCAATCCTCTCCCAAACCCAGAATTGTTCCGTCCAATGGAGAGGGGAAATCGGGTAGGTTCACTGTCAGAGTCTCTGTCTCTATCTTTGTGCCCGACACCCAACCCTCTCTCATTCTCTCTGTCTCGCCACAACCTGATTATCCCTTGCACTCTTATTCTCTGTCTCTCGCTTCCTCCATCTCTGTCTGAGTCTCTCTCTCTCTCTTTTGGTCTCTCTCTCTCTCTCTCTGTATCTATCTATCTCGGCGCAAACCCCATTCGGAATCTCTTGTTCTGTCATTTTGCATCTTCGTGCATATTCTTCTATCTCTCACTCTAACCCCCTCATATTGCCTCTCTTCCACTTTCTCTCTCTCTCTCGGTCTCTGTCTGTCTCTCGCCGTCTCTCTGTACCTCTCCCTACGTGTTTCTGTGTGTCAGTCTGACTTTCTCCCAGTCTCTCTTTTCGTCCCTTTATAATACCTGATCATTGGACTAACCAGCTGTGCTGGGCTTAGCTCCTGCCTAAACCGTTTCAGCCATGTTTACGTTTCCTTCTGGATATTTTAGGTGAGGTGCCCCTGTTAGTTTCAAATGCACCGTGTCAGTATTACTCAGCAGCCTCCTGTGGGGAACCTTGTCAATGTCCTTCTAGAAATCTGATTAGATCAGATCAACTGGCTCTCCCTTGTCAAAATTGCTCGTTAATTCCTCAAAGAAATCTAACAGAATTGTTAGGCATGATCTCCACTTGATGAAGCCGTGCAGACTTCACCCAATTTTACTGTGAACTTCCAAGTATTCTCTAACCTCATCTTGAAGGATGGACTCTGAAATCTTTTCAATGGACATGGTCAGGGCAAGAAACCAATAAATTCATGTCTTTTGCGTCCTCCCAACTTCTTAAGCTCGGATTTGGTATTTGCCATTTTCCTGTCACTCCCTGACTCCAGGGATTCCTGAACAATCATCACCAATTACTCAACAATCTCTCAGCTATCTCCTTCAGAACTCCGAGATGCAGTCCATCTGATCAATGACATATGGCCACCTTCAGCCCTTTCAGCTTCCCCGAGCACCTTCTCCTTCGAGAAACACCACAATCACCTCAGTCCCCGTTTCTCTGGAAATTCTGCTAAGTTGCTACCCCTCTGAAGATTGGTGCAGAGTACTAAATCACATCCACCTTTATGTCCTTGTTCCCTATTACTATTTCTTCAGCCTCTCTTTGCAGCGTTCCAAATGTGAGTTTTTACTGTGTAGCGAAACACTCATGTAATCTTCTTTGATACTACTAGCTAGCTTTCTCTCATATTTCATCTTCTCTACCTTATTTCATTTTTTATAGTAATACTGTGCTGATATTTAAAGGATTCCCTATCCCTTGGCCTACCCCTAGTCTTCACCACACTGTATGCATTTTTTTCGTTTGTTTCTATGCTGTTCCAGATTTCCCTCGCCAACTACGGCTGCTTCACCCTTCCCTTTGTATGTTTCGTCTTCCTTGTGACGATATTTTCTTGTCCCTCCCGAAATACCCCTAGAATTTCCTGCCATTGCTGCTCCACCATCTTCCAAATCGCATTAGCCAGTACCTCCATCATGTTTTTGTAGTGAATGCCAGGTGATTGAGAGTCTCAACGTATCAGTGCAAATGGCCTGAGTGGAGAATGGACGGGCTGAATAACAAGAGTCTGCAGATGATCAAGCATGTCAGTGCGAGTCAATTGTCCACAGCTAAATAGTGAAGGGCCGACCTATCATCTTCAGGTCAGCGTCCTCCAAGGCGACCTTCGAGATACGTGACAATGCAGACTCGCTGAGCAGGAACGGATCGCCAAGCTCTGTCCCCATGAGGACGGCCTCAACCATGGTCTTGGGTTCGTGTCGCTCTAAATATAAGTCCACTGCACTGTTCTGTGTAACACCTTCCTTCTCGTCCTGTTTTTGACGCCATGACCTCGATAACTTGCTATTATCTCTCTGCCTTAATTAATGTGTGCTGTTCTTGATTACTTGTTACTTTGTTCAGACTCTCAGCATGCGACTCTAATAGCTCCTCGTTATTGCAGACATTTGGTATGCCTCCAGCACCATTTTAATTAAAATAATTATCTCTCCGCCTTAATTAATTGAATCCTAGGTTCATAGATCATATTATTCGCACTTATATTTTGACACTATTATTTTGCTGAAATTATCTTGCCATGATCGATCTGTCCACTTATAAGTTCCCTGCCTGTGCACTTCCTTCCACTTCAACTGACGAAGATGCAGCTCTCCAAAGGCTTGTAATTTCAAATAAGCCAGTTGGACTATAACTGGGTGTGGAGTGATTTCTGACTTTAAACAGCTCAGCGCAGTCACTGTCCCCAGAACCACAGCTGCCAGTGTCTCAGTGCAATATTTAGTTTTCAGCTTCGGTCAACAAATCAGTCTAAAATGTAAGAGACGGTGAATCAGACAGAGCGGTCAGGAGCACAATAGAGCAGGTCTTTCCCCTGGGATTGGAGAATAGCGTGAGCATGACAGGGTAAAGGATTTAAAGGGACCTGAGGGACAATTGTTGCACGTATGGAATGAGATGCCAGAGGAATTGGCGGAGACTGGTACAGTTACAACATTTAAAAGACATCTGAATGGGGCATGGATAAGAAGGGTTGAGAGGAGCATAGGCCAATTATTTTGTAAATGGGACTAGGTTATGTTGGTATGTCTGGTTGGCAAGACCGAGTTATACCGAAAGGTTTGTTTACATGCTGTACATCTCTATGGCTCTGTGACAGTGTCGTCATTACAAATGGGGATGGATACAGGAAGCGAAATGTCCTGAGCATTACCAATGAGAGACAGCCTGACCATTCAATCTCGACAAACAATTGTGTTACCATCACTGAGTTCTGACCCATTCTTATTACAACATTCTGGAGGTTGCCTTTCTGCAGAAACTGAACTGGAGACATCTATATAAATCCAGTGGCGGCAAGAACAGGTCAGAGGCTGGGAATCCTGCAGCGATTAACTCACTTCCTGACATCCCCAGCAGATCCTGTCCCACCATCTACACGGCACAAATCAGCAGTGTGATGGAATACCCCTCACTTGCCTGGATGGGGGTGGGGGAACTCCAACAAACATTCGACAAGTTCAACACTGTCTGACAGAGCACCCAGCCCCTCCCCACTTCATCCACATGTTCCCCTTTCTGCGTTTTTGCTCATTTCCCCATTTGCAGGTGCCAATGCCCTTCCAGCGCAGGGAACTCCAAAGTATCCATCAGCTGAGTCTCTTGGAACCCGAGGTCGTCCCCTCCCCTAAATGAGATGCAATCGGTAAATAGCCCTTTTCAGTTGTCCTCCCCGTAGGGCTTCCTGGTCCTATCGTCATATGAATGAGCTTTCAAGGTTCTCACCCTGCATTGGTCATTCTGCAAGACATTTAGTCATCTCGTCTTCGTCCCGATCATTAGATTCACGAACACACATGTAGACATGGAATGTGGATTTTAGTCCATTCAATTTTATTACGAGCATAGATCCCATTCCAATTTGTGCACAAACGATGATCCCTGTCCCCTCCGGATGCCTCGCTTAAATTTGCCCCACTACGATCCCAGGTGATCTCTTTCCCACGATCCTATCAACTCTTAGTGAGAGAATGGATATATTTTCTCTGTGTGTCTTGTGTGTCCCTCATTTGCTTCCCTCGTGTAAATGCTGCATGCGGCCTTTCGCATTTTGTACAGATGTTACCTTTACAGTCGTCCCTCTCGGGTAAATGATGAGGGGCATAGATGGACTAGACGAGAACAATCGTTTCATTTCCTCGATTTGATTTGATTTGTTATTGTCACATGTACCGAGATAGAGTGAAACGTGTTTTTCCACGTGCTATCCAGAAATTGAATTGAATTGAATTAAACTTATTGTCACATGTACCGAGGCACAGTGAAAAGCTTTGTTTTGCAAGCAATACAGGCAGATTACATAGTTGAGGAGCAACGATAAGCAAAAAATAGGTAAACCGCCGCAAAACCAAAAACACAGGTCCAGGCGAATGTTAAGACTTTGTGAGTCGATTCAGTAAACTAACAACAATAGGGTAGAAACTGTTTCAAAATCGTACCAGATATAAATACATCAGTTGTTGTGGTTCTGTTCGCCGAGCTGGAAGTTTTTGTTGCAAACGTTTCGTCCCCTGCCTAGGCGACATCATCAGTGCTTGGGAGCCTCCTGCGAAGCGCTTCTTTGATGTTTCCTCCGGTGTTTATAGTGGTCTGTCCCTGCCGCTTCCGGTTGGCAGTTTCAGCTGTCCGCTGTAGTGGTTGGTATATTGGGTCCAGGTCGATGTGTTTGTTGATGGAGTTTGTGGATGAATGCCATGCCTCTAGGAATTCCCTGGCTGTTCTCTGTCTGGCTTGCCCTATAATGGTAGTGTTGTCCCAGTCGAATTCATGTTGCTTGTTGTCTGCGTGTGTGGCTACTAAGGATCGACCTGGACCCAATATATCAACCACTACAGCGGACAGCTGAAACTGACAACCGGAAGCGGCAGGGACAGACCACTATAAACACCGGAGGAAACATCAAAGAAGCGCTTCGCAGGAGGCTCCCAAGCACTGATGATGTCGCCTAGCCAGGGGACGAAACGTTTGCAACAAAAATTTCCAGCTCGGCGAACAGAACCACAACAACGAGCACCCGAGCTACAAATCTTCGCACAAATTTTGAATAAACACATCAGGTTAATTGAAGAGGATGAAGAATACGGTGTCTCACCAGTTCCAGATTCCTATCACCTTCTGGGTGACAATACTATTCCTCATTTATTGCAGTAAAGCAACTGCTCCTTTCCTTAAGTCTATAATCCCTTCCCGAATCATTTACGTCGTGTTCCAGCTACAGAAAAGGTGCAGAGAAAGATCAGCTTCCTTATTTGAGGAGTCTGTTTGTAAGTCTGATAACAGCGAGGGAGAAGCTGCACTTGAATCTGTAGGGATGTTTTGTTCAAAGTTCTGCATCTTCTACTGGATGGAAGAGGGTGGAAGAGAGGATACCTGAGGTCGGAGGGGACTTGATCATACTGGTAACCTTCCCGAAGCAACTGGATGTGCAGGTGGAGTCAACGGATGTAAGTTTGTTTTTCACGGTGGACTGTGCTGTTGTTTAAAACCCTTCAGAATTTCTTACTGTTGCTGGGATGCATCCAGATGGGATGCTTTCTGCAGTACACCCACAACAACACGTTAGTGGAATTTTTGTCGTGCTGAACGTCCTTAGCCTCCTGATGAAACAGAGACAGGTAGGGGTAGGGGCTTCCCTGACGGAATGATAAATGACCCGGGGGAGGTGGGTGTATGTTTAAGACACTGGACAGGAGGTTTAGAGGGGGATGTAAGGAAGAGCGTTTTCACCCAGACGGTGGGGGTATCAGGAACCGGTTACCTGTCAGGTTGCCATAGTGCTGAAAACCACATCACACTGAAGGAGGAGTGATAATCTTGCAATGCCAAAGTAGATACGCTATTGGGTCAATTGCTGGGAATTGCTGTAATGCATGCAGGGCGAACGCTTAATGATCTGAAGGGCCTTTCGCTGTGTCTAGATCTCTGTGCCTAGCCATTCATGCGCTGTCTCCACTGTGCTCGAATCCATCCGATGGTTTGATGACGGGAATTGTGCACAGCACCGCAGCGGGTCGCATCATGTCTGGGAGAGAGGTTTGGCACACCTTTTTGTGCTTTACTCTCACATCCCTCGACACCCTTTACCTGTGGGTAAGGATATTCGACTCCCTTCTCCAAATAAAGAAGACGGGAGGACGATTGAGGCCATTCATCCCTACAATCCAGTTCTGCCATTGAATTTGATCATGGCTGATTATTCAGCTCATTCCCCGTTCCCTGCTTTCTCCCCTGTACCTTTTAGACCCAAGAATGATACTTATCTCCCTCTCGAAAAAACTCAATGTTTTCCCCCGACTGCTTTCAGTGGCACAGAGTTCCACAGCGTTGCCCAGTCTCTGTGTGAAGACCATTCTCCTCATCTCAGTTCTCCCCCGTTTCTTTCTGTCTCTGAACCTCTGATTCTGGTCCCCGGGAACATCCTTCCTGTGTTTACCGCTGTTCGGATTGCATAGGTTTCTGTGGGATCCCCACTCCTAATTCCTCTACATTCCCAGGGAATATTATCTTCTCCGATTCAGTCTCTGTTCAGACGTCATCCTAGCCCCCCGGATATCAGTCTGGGAAACTTTCGCTGCTCTGCCTGTTTTGCCAGAACATTCTTCCTCAGATGAGGAGACTCCAAAATTGCTCACACGATACTGCAGGGTTGGCTTTACCCTATACAATTAGATTAGATTACTTACAGTGTGGAAACAGGCCCTTCGGCCTAACAAGTCCACACCGACCTGACACCCATTCCCTTACATTTACCACTTTACCTAACACCATGAGCAATTTAGCATGGCCAATTCACCTGACATCTTTGGACTGTGGGAGGAAACCGGAGCACCCAGAGGAAACCCACGCAGACACGGGGAGAACGTGCAAACTCCACACAGTCAGTCGCCTGAGTCGGGAATTGAACCCGGGTCTCTGGCGCTGTGAGGCAGCAGTGCTCACCACTGTGCCACCGTGCCGCCCACAATGTGTAGCAAGGCCAACCTGCTCCCAATCTCCAGTCCTCACAGGATTAAAGTCCAAATCTCATTCACTTTCCTCACGTCTCACTGGATCAGTGAATGTTGCATAAGGGGACTCCAGGACTATTTCACTGCCCCCGCTTCCTGTATCACCATTCAGTAATTGACAAGCTCGATTCAGATTAATTTGTATTTTCAAGATCACGATCATCGATACTAGTTCCCAGCTTCATCGCCTATCAGCAGGACTTCAATTCTCCGAGATACAGGGATGAGAATTGCGACCCGTGTCTCCAAAGCATTAGCCCATTTCTCCTGCGTTCCACTGGAGTGGTGTTACCAGTCAGGTCCTGTCTCCAGAGCTATGTTTCAGAGAGAAGGGGTGCCAGGTGATAGTGACTGCTTTCGATATCAAGTTTGTATTCGAACGAGTGTGCCATCAAAGGGGCCTCAGCAAAACTGTAATCAAAGTGTGTCTCGGGCCAATCTCTCCGGTGTGTACTCATATCTGGCACAGAGAAAGATGGCCATAGTTTTTGGAACTGAATCATCTCAGCTCCAGGAAATCTATGCATTTGCTCCTCAAGGTATTGTCCTGCATCTAATCATCTTGTGCTGCTTCACCAATGTACTTCCCGTTGATTAAAAGAAAAGATAATTGGAGATGTTCGCCGATCATTGCACAATGCTCATCACCATTCAAGACTCACCAGATACTGAAGCAGACCAGGGTCAGCGCAACAAGTTCTAGAAAATATCCGGGCTTGGAGATTTAATACCTTACCTTTTCGTTAGAGAGAAGGAGGTTGAGGGATGATTTAATTGAAGCATAAAAGATAATAAGAGAGTTAGATAGGGTGGACAGTGAGAGCTGTTTTCTTCAGATGGCTCGTACGAGAGGATGCCATTTAAATTGAAGGGTGATAGGTATAGGGCAAATGTCAGTGGTAATTTATTTACTCAAAGAGTAGTCGGTGCGAATGCCCTGCCTGGAACAGTAGTAGACTCGCCAATATTAAGGGCATTTAGTGGTCATTGGATAGCCGTATCGGTGAAAATGGAATTGTGCAGGTTAGATGGGCTTCAGATAGGTTCCACAGATCGGCGCAACATTTTACACTGTAATGATCTATGTTCTATGTCCTATCTTTCATGTGAAAGCCCGTGCAGTGCTCTTTGGGGCGAGTTCCAGGACATTGACCCCGGAAGGCCTGTAGGATTGTATGATGTCGTACCAAGTCAGAATAGTCCTGTTGTGGAATGGGATAGGGGTGTTACTCGGAGGGGAACTTGCAGGGGGTGCTGCTCCCCCCTCGCTCGTCTGCTTCCCCTCACCCTTCTATGGTGTAAGAGGGGTTGCGTTTTGAAGGTGCTGACATTTGAAGTAGCCTTGGTGTGATGTATAGATGGTACACACTGTGGCCACTGTGCATTTGATGGTGGACAGAGTGAGTGTTGAAAGTGGGGGTCAGCGCATCAATTGAATGGAGGGGGTGGAGCCTGCTTTGTTCTGGTGGCGCAGAGATTCTCAAATGTGTCGGAGCAGATCGAAGAGATGACAGAAATATCTCTCCTTCATATTCAGTGGTGACACCCTTATTGTTTTCCCCACACTAGCACCATCCGGGGGGGTTCACATTGAGAGAGAAACTAACCATAACCCGCTTGACATTTAGCGGTGTTTACAACACTGCAGTCACAGCACCTGGCCCCGCCCAACAAAATCAACATTCAGGGGGTTACCACTGGGAGAGAATCCAAACATCACCACTTAGTGTTGAATGGTATCACCATCTCTGAATCACATGACTGTCAAAATCGCGACCATTCATGGCTCCATAGGTACTGTTATAGTGTGAATCCAAAAGTAGCTTGACCTGGACACAATATACATGCTTTGGGTTACAATTAGCAAAGGTTCTGTGGAGTATGGTCGCACAAAGAGACTTCGGGATGTTGATTAATCGTTCCTTAACATCGCAAGGACAGGACAGTGATGAACGTGTTTATTATGATTAACTTTATTGATCAGAGCACTGAGTGTAAGAGTTGGGAGGTCATGCTGTGGCTATACAGAACATTGGCTAGGTCACTTTTAGAATATTGAATGCAGTTATAATTTCCCTCCTACAGGAAGAATGTTGTGAAACTTGAAAAGGTTCAGAAAAGTTTTCGGAGAATGTTGCCAGGATTGCAGTTGTTGAGCTATATGGGGAGGATGAATAACCTGGAATTGTTTTGCCTGCAGCGCCGTTGGCTGAGGGGTGACCTTAGAGATGTGTATAAAAATCATGACGGGAGTGCATAAGATAAGGTAACTCAAGGTCTGATCACTGGAGTGGGGTAGACCAGGACTAGAGGGCAAATGTTTAGGTTGAGAGGGGAAAGATTTAAATGGAATGAAAGGGGCAACTTGATCATGGAAAGCGTAGTGCCTGTATGGAACGAACTGCCAGAGGAAGTGATGGAGGCTGGTACAGGGCAGTTGTTTGCGTATATGAATAGGAAGATTTAGATGGATATGGGCCATGTGCTGGAAAGTGGGATTCATTCACACAAAACAAATCAAATAAACAAGCACATTTGATGAATGTGAATTGTGTTGACATCTCACTCTTTGGAAAGTAAATTTATTGAGCTTGTGGAAGAGCAGAACCTTTGGAAATGATACAGTATTCAATGAGGCAAAAACGACATTACACCACGTCGTTAGGAATTCTCTATCAAGTTGGAATCATTCTGTAGAATGGAGAGGAAAATGAGGTTGGCACACTGTCAGAGCCTCTGTCTCAGTTTCCGTGTCTCACTCTGTCTCCCTCAGTCTCCATCACTCTTTCATTTTTCTCTTTCCTTTCCTCTTGATCTTCCCATCTCTCTTTTTCGCTCTCTGGCTCTCTCTGACTCAATGACACTGTCTCGCTTCTGCCTCTCTCTCTCCCACCCACCCCCCCCACCCCTCGCTCTCTCTGTCTGCGACTCTTATTCTGCTTTTCTATCTTTGATCTCTCCATGTATCTCTTTCTGTCTCTTTCCCACCTGCCCGGTTCTCTCTCATTCCTTCTTCCTGCTTCTGTCTCCTTCTAAACCCTTTCTCTCTCTTCCGCTTTCTGTATCTCTCTCCCCATATCACCCTCTGTCTGTTTTTCTCTGCATGCTTAACTGACTCTCTTTGCCTCTCCCGCGCTCTCCCTGTCACAATCTCAGATCCCACCATGCTCCTTCTTTTGGCTCTCTCGCTTGCTGACGATCTGTCTGTCTTCCTCACTGTACCTGTCATTCTGTGTACTTCTCGTTCTCTGCAGCCTATGGATTGTAGGGAAATAGATGGTGACATCTCGCAAAATGTCCAGATTACAGAGGAGGAAGTCCTGGATGCCTTGAAACTGTTAAAGGTGGATAAATCCCCAGGACATGATGAGGTGGATCCGAGAACTCGGTGGGAAGGTAGATAAGTGATTGTTGGGCCACTTGCAGAGATGTTTGTACCATCGATAGTCACAGGTGTGGTGCCGGAAGACTGGAGGTTTGCAAACGTGGTGCCACTGTTTAAGAAGGGCGGTAAAGACAAGTCAGAGAACTATAGACCAGTGAGCCTGACCTCAGTGGTGGACAAGTTGTTGGTGAGCGACAGGATGTACATGTATTTGGAAAGGCAAGGACTGATTAGGGATAGTCAACACGGCTTTGTGCGTGGGAAATAATTTCTCGCAAATTGATTGCGTTTTTTGAAGAAGTAACAAAGAAGATTGATGAGGGGAGAGCAGTAGATGTGATCTATATGGACTTCAATAAGGCTTTCGACAAGGTTTCCCATGGGAAACTGATTAGCAAGGTTAGATATCATGGAATACAGGGTGAACTAGCCAGTTGGATACAGAACTGGCTCAAAGATAGAAGATGGAGGGTGATGGTGGAGTGTTGTTTTTCAGACTGGAGACCTGTGAGCAGTGGAGTGCCACAAGGATCGATGCTGGGCCCTCTACATTTTGTCATTGACATAAATGATTTGGATGCGACTTATACACTTAATGGTAACTCCCTAGGGAGTGTTGCTGAACAAAGAGACCTTGAAGTGCAGGTTCATAGCTCCTTGAAAGTGGAGGCGCAGGTAGGTAGGATAGTTGACAAGGCGTTTGGTATGCTTTCCTTTATTGGTCAGAGTATTGAGTACAGGAATTGGGAGGTTATGTTGCGGCTGTAAATGACATTGGTTAGGCCACTGTTGGAATATTGCATGCAATTCTGGTCTCCTTCGCATCGGAGAGATGTTATGAAACTTGAAAGGGTTCATAAAAGATTTACAAGGATGTTGCCAGGGTTGGAGGATTTTAGCTTTCGGGAAGAGGCTGAACAGGCTGGGGCTGTTTTCCCTGGAGCGTCGGAAGCTGAGGGGTGACCTTATAGAGGTTTACAAAATTATGAGGGGCATGGATAGGATAAATAGACAAAGTATTTTCCCTGGGGTCGGGGAGTCCAGAACTAGAGGGCATAAGTTTAGAGTGAGAGGGGAAAGATATAAAAGAGACCTAGGGGGCAACTGTTTCACACAGACGGTGGTACGTGTATGGAATGAGCTGCCAGAGGATGTGGTGGAGGCTGGTACAATTGCAACCTTTAAGAGACATTAGGATGGGTATATGATTAGGAATGGTTTGGAGGGATTGTGCTGGCAGATGGGATTAGATTGGGTTGGGATATCTAAACGGCATGGACAGGTTGGACCAAAGGGTTTATTTCCATTCTGTACATCTCTATGACTGTATGACTCTGTCTGACCATAGTGAGTGTCGATCATTAATCTCGGGAATGCCTATTGACTGGTCAGAATTATAGAGAATGTTTGACTTCTGATTCTTTTTTAATCATCAGTTGTATTAATCGAGAAATGACTTCACGCAGCATTCCTATGGGATATCTCAAGGCAATGAAAACTGTTTTCTGAACCTAGTCTG
Organism: Chiloscyllium plagiosum; assembly: GCF_037043375.1. NCBI lineage: Eukaryota > Metazoa > Chordata > Chondrichthyes > Orectolobiformes > Hemiscylliidae > Chiloscyllium > Chiloscyllium plagiosum. Next base: position 39,644,206 of record NW_028270179.1, read on the forward strand.
AGTCACAGTATAAATCCCAGTATTAGTGCAGCAACTCAGCAACTGCAGTATGAAGCTCAATTCCATAACAAAAATGTGTAGTTGCATCGTTTGCAGGTACAACCAGTCCATGCGGATCCATATGGAATGCAACATTAATAATGACCACAACAGAACGAAATTGGCCGAGACAAACAGCAATAAAAGGATGGAATTTCTTCGGCTCTCCATCTCTGGGTCTCTGGGACTCGCCCCACTGCTGAGCGCCCAGAGTCTCTTGCGGCCTCTGCTGGTCACGATAATGTGCCTGACAGTGAGAATATTGCACAACAGGATTAGGACGAATGGTATGCCAGGGGTAAGAATGCTGTAGACGAACTCCATTCCTACCCAGAATGGCGAATTAATCGCATAGCGTCTAATCAGACAAAACCAGGGTTCATACACCAACACATACCACTCCGTCAACATGGAGTACCAGCAAATGTTCTTTAAACAGCTCAGCACATTCACTGTCCCCAGAACCACAGCCGCCGTTCTCTCACTGCAGTATTTACTTTTCAGCTTCTGGCAACAACTGGCAACAAATCGGTCAAAGGTGAAAGTGACAGTGAACCAGACTGAACAGTCAGTAGCTGCATAGAGCAGGACAGCGTGGATATTACACAAGGGGATGGACTCCAAGAAATGAATGCGCTCTTTAAAAGTAATTGGAATGTGCCTCAATATTAGATCGGGAATACTAACCAGTAGGTCACTAACTGCCATGGTGACCATGTAGCTGGTGATGCATTTAGAGAGACCACAATTTCCCTTACACAGAATCACTATCGTCACTAGGTTAGCTGTGTGGAAGGAAAACATAGAGGGATATCAGAAGTCCGTTTGGACACAAGATAATAATTTAACTCATGATCAATTCACAGTCTTAAATGTGCCATTTTGCAACTATTATATTTGAATGATCGCACCCATGACTGATTATGCACTGGAGATCAGAATGGTCAGAAATTAAACATCAAAAGAGGATTTTAAAAAGCAGCAGAAGTGTTGTAGTGGAAATTGGGCATAAATTTCCAGTAAACGTAAAAGGGACACTAACAATATCAAAAATTGAAGTCCAATTGACTTGGACAAGTTCATATAGAAATTGAATGGTTAGCTAAGCTGGTAACTATAGTTTGAAAGATGATTAAGCAAGTGTGGAAATATGTCTGTTATTGTGACACTCCAATAAATTTGTCTTACATTCCATTCACTCCTCTGTCTACGCATCCATAGCTTAGATTCTCGCTATTGTTGGAGGTGAAGTTCTCACACGCACTCAGAGTTGACACTTTGAGAGAAGCTCCCCATAACACAATCAGAGTTGGTGGAGACCTAACTTCATTGACAATCACTCAGGCTCATCGAGCTCAACAGCACAGAAGCAGAACCTTCAGTGCAATTCATCCATGCTGTCCAGATGTTCTGAATTACTGTCGTCCCATTTGCCAGCATATGGCCAATTTCCCTCTGATTCCTTCCTATTCATGTCTCCATCCATATGCGTTTTAAGTGTAATTGTACCAGCTTTCATCACTTCCTCTGGCAGCACGTTCCATACACGCACCACCCTTTGTGTGTAAAAGTTACTCCTCAGATCCCTTTTAAACAATCACCCGCACTCTAATACTACGTGATTTATTTCTGGTCTCCCCAACCACTTGAAAGAAAGACTTTGTCCATTTCCCCGATTCACGCCCCTCAGGATTTTACAAACCTCTATAAGATTATCCCTCCACCTCTGACACTCCAGGGTAAGCAACCCCAGCCTATTTACCCTCTCACTACAACTCAAACCCTCCATTCCTGGCCACAACCTTGAAAATCGTTCAAGATTCACATCGTCCTTCCTGTTGCAGGGAGATCATTACTGCGCACAATGTTCCAAAAGTGGCCTAACCAATGTCCGGTACAGCCACAACAGGACCTCCCAACTCCGATACTCAATGCTCTGACCAATAAAGGAAAGCATACCAACCAGTCTTCCTCAATATTCTCTCTACTTGCAACTCCACTTTCAAGGAACTATGAATCTGCACTTCAAGGTATCTTTGTTGAGCAACACTCCCCTGGAGCTCGCCATTAAGTGTGTAAATCCTGTCCTGATTTGCCTTTCCGAAGTCCAACACCTCACATTTATCTAAATTGAACCCCATCCACCACTCCTCAGACCATTGGACCATCACAGATCTTGTTAACTTCTCTCTCTCTCTCTTTCTCTGTTTCCAACAAATCCCCTCCCTCAATATAGTCGAAAACAGAGCCAGTCTCGAGGGTTGTGAAAGTATCACTGTGAGAAGCGATAGAGTGAGACAACTATCTTGCTCGAGTCTCTGAGCGAGATTGGCTGTTTGCAAACAGTGTTTAAAAGTATAGAGTGGGTTTAAGGGGGAGCATCTTCTGGTGATATTATCATGAAATCCCTACAGTGTGGAAACAGCCCATTTGGCCCAACAAGTCGACAACGACATGCCAAAGAGTCTCCCACGCACCCCCAATCCATTCCATTCCTGTTACTTTACATTCACACTGACGAATGCACCTGAACTACACCTTCCTGAACACTGTGGACAAGTTATCACGGCCAATTCACTGAATCTGCACATCTTTGGATTGTGGGACGAAACCGGAACAGCTGGAGAAAACACACGTGGACACGGGGCGAATGTGCAAACAGGTAGCGGTCCGAGGCTGGAATCGAACTCAAATCCCTGGAACTGTGAGCCAGCAGTTTTCTAATCAGACTGGAAAGGGAGCTATCGTCTAGGAAAGTGGAGTTGGTAACGATTGGATTAGCCATGATCTCAGTGAACTGCAGAGAACCTTCAATGTGGTCGAATAGCTTCCTCCTGCTCATCCACCGAACTGATTTCTGATTGAACTCCCTCGCCAGGCATTGTCAGGTATGGGGATGTGCGGATTCTGCTCGGCGATAAGGAAGAATGGGGTGCTGGGCTCCCTAATGTTCAGTCCAACGCTCGGGTTACACAGCAGAAATCACAACAGAGGAGAGCTCTGTGAATTCAGACACAGGGAAAGATCTGTAAAACCCCCGTCACAGTTATTTACTGGGAACAGCAACAGCAGCGAGGAGCGGGTAGTATATCCGCTCGATATTGAGGAGAACAAAATATATCCTATTCTCCATTTCGATGCTTATTCCCATTTTCTCCCTCCACCACAATGTTCAATGCTCTCAGGTTCAAAGCTCTCGCTCTGCTCTCTGGATCCTGCTTGTGCCTGACGTACTATTCCCCTTGCAGTGTGAGATCTCACGTCAATATGTGCGCTCATTAATCAGAGAAGGCATTCCTTCAGGGATGCAATTTGCACACATGGAGACTGGGATTAATTCACTGAAAAAACAACTAGGGTTAACCCCTTCTAGTCCCAGTAGCGCCATCGTTGCTTCACGCTTCCTAAAGGATTATGGTTCTGTCTGCCATCGGGAAAGGAGGATGGAAGAGAGGATAACAAAGTGGATCGACTCTGTTGTATAAACACTGGGGAATTTGGCAAAGTTAGCAAAACGCATTTATAACTAATCAGGAGCATGCTGCCTTCTGGAGATTGTTACTTTCTTACTGAGTTGTGCCAAGTGCCTGTGTGCTGCAGAAAGGCTGCTTAAGGGTAGCCCCCCTCGCATCGTTTGAACTCCTGGTTTAGGGGGTAAGTGTCGGGAATGAGTGTGTGAGGTGCTGCTGAAAGAGCTTTAGTGAATTTCCGCAGTGTGTCTTATAGATTGTGCAGTGGCGAGTGCGTGGTTGAAGGAGTGGATGTTTGTGAATGCCATGCCAATCGAGTGGGCCTCTTCGTTCCTGGATCGGTGTCACAATTTCTTCCTTTATATTCACAATACCTGTTTGGCGTTTCAACAAAAGACTTAGAAATGGGTGAGCAATCGAATATCTTTGGGGGAAGTGTCAACGAAATGTGTGAGGCAGTGTTTTTCACACAAAGAGTGGTGTCTGGAACGCGCTGCCAGAGGAAATGATGGAAGCAGACACAATAGCAGCGTTCAAGAAACGCCTGGACGATTACATCAAAGGGAAGGGAAGAGAGGGAGGTGGATTCTGCAAGTAAAACCAGTTTTAGTTTGGAAGTACAAAATGAGAAGGAGGGCCGAAGGGCCTTTTGCTATGCTGGCCTCTTGTTAAGTCTTTGTCCTATTGGTCGAGCAGAATGACATAACATTGTAATAGAATTGATGACTATGCTTTAACCCCAAGAACCATTGCTTCCAGCCTCATTCACCAACAAAGACAGGCAGGCAAACTCTTCCCAGGCTCTCACACTTTCCAAAATACGGTTGTTAGATTTCAGGGAGAAGGGACATGCCCAGAGTTACACCAATTGCGACCTTTCCCCATTTAGGGAGAAATTACTGAGTTTGAGGAGAAGCAGAGGATTATATGGTCTGATTTCAATGTTGCAAACAAGGTGGTGATAGGTCATTGATCACAGTCCTCCACCAGGCCCGGAATCAGTCCGTTTAATAGAGAGGGAAACGAGGTTGGTCCACTGTCAGAGTTTCTGTATCTGTCTTTGTGCCTGTCACCTCGACCTCTCTCCTGCTCTCCATCTCGCTGCAACCCGATTATTCCTTCTTCTCCTCCTGGAGGGAAGTGAACAGGCCTAGAATTTATAAGTCGAGAGATAGTGGCAAGATAATTTCTGTAAATTAATAGTGCTAAAGTGTAAGTACAAAGAGTGTCAACTATGAACCTCAGATCCGATTAATTGAGGCAGAGAGAGACTTATTTTTTAAGCATCAAAAATAAATGGTGCTGGCGACAAACCAAATGTCTGTCATCCGACTAGGTATCAGTGTTTGATGTCAGGGGTGTAAACAATGTAGCAAATAATCCAGAACTGTTCGCATCAATTAAGGCAGAGAGATAATAACAGGTTATTTAGATGATGGTGTTAAAACAGGACAGTAAGGAAGATTTTACTAACACACCACAATACGGGAATAAAACATATGGGCGAAAGTGGGGACTGCAGATGCTGGAGATCAGAGTCAAGAATTAGAGTGGTGCTGGAAAAGCACAGCAGATCAGGCAGCATCCGAGCAGCAGCAAAATCGACGTTTTGGGCAAAACCACTTAATCCATAACATATGGATTAGATTCCCCACAGTATGGAAACAGGCCGTTCAGCCCAACAAGTCCACACCGACCCTCCAGAGAGTAACGCAACCAGATCCATTCCCCATCCCTATATTTGCCTCTGACGTGGCAATTTAGCATGGCCAATTCACCTAACCTGCACATCATTGGACTGTGGGAGGAAACCGGAGCACCCAAAGGGAAACCCACACAGACTAGGGAGAGAATGTGCAAACTCCACACAGACAGTCATCCGAGGTGGGAATATAGTGCGACATGAATCCAAGATCACGGTTGAGGTTATCCTCATGGTGATAGAGCTTGGCGATCAGTTTCTGCTCAGCGAGTCTTCATTATCGTGTACCTCGAAGGCCACCTTTGAGGATGTTAACCTGAAGATTATAGGTCTGCCCTTCCCTGTTCAGCTTTTGCCACTTGACTCGCACTGTCTGACACGTTTGATCACCTGCAGAGACTTGTTATTCAGCCTGTCGATTCCCAACTACACCATTTGCACCGATCTTTTGACACGCTCAATCTCGTGGCATTCACTTGCAATTATCTCTCCTCGTTTATTTCCACTTCGCCTGAAAAAGGCCAGTGCTCAGAAGGCTTCTGATTGCAAACAAACTTGTTGGACGATCACCTGGTGTCTTGTGACTTCTGACCTTGTCCACCCCAGTCCAACACCGGCACCTCCACATCACAGCTGTTTAAATCACATTTTCTGGTATTCCATGCTGATGGTATGCGTTGGTCAACCAACCCTGGTTTTGTCTGGTCATATTGTATGCTGACTCCTTACCATTCTTGAGTAGCAATGGAGTTTGTCTACAATATTCTGACCCCAGGTGTCCCATTTCTCTTGATCCTGTTGTCCATTGTTTTCACCTTCACAAACAAACTCCGAGACCCCAGTAGCAGGGAGACTCCAAGAAACCCAGCGACAGAGAATCGAAGGAAATCCATTGTTTACAGCCAATTGTATTCTGCTGTGGTCTTTATTAATGTTCCTCTCTGTTTGGATCCAAATGTTCTGGATGGACTGTCACACTGTCGTCCACGTCAGTTCTGTGATGGCATTGAGATTCATCCTCCAGCTACCGAGTTACTGCACGCATGCTGAGTTAATGTTGTGATTCTAACTAGGTTCAGAGATCAGTCGATGACTGTGCTGCAACTTATCCTTAAAATTGTGAAAAGACGTGAATGAGTTAAGGCCAACTAAAAGCCGAAATCAAACTTCCTCATAATTCTGAATCATGAACTGACCTCTCTTGGGTCATTGATGCCCACTCACTTCAGCCACTTCCTGTGTGGAGGGCTTATCTCTCTCAGAGTGGAGACCCACGTGGAACACTGACGCCCAGTACACAGTGACTACTGTCTACTGACAAAACCAAGCAGATCGCTACATTGAGGTAGATTCACAGATTCCTTACAGTGTGGAAACTGGCCCAGCAGCGTTTTACAGACAATTCCAATCTGTTGTGGTCTTTATCAATTTTCTACTCTACTTGGATCTGGTTGGACTGTCTGACTGTAGTCTGAGCTGAAAATGCGTTGCTGGAAAAGCGCAGCAAGTCAGGCAGCATTCAAGGAACAGGAGAAATCGACGTTTCGGGCATAAGCCCTTCTTCAGGAATCTCCTGTCGATTCTCCTGTTCCTTGGATGCTGCCTGACCTGCTGCGCTTTTCCAGCAACACATTTTCAGCTCTGATCTCCAGCAACTGCAGCCCTCACTTTCTCCTCGAAGACTGTAGTCTGAGACAGTTTTGTGATAGCATTCAGCTTCATCTTCCAGCTACTGAGTTGCTGCGCCCACGCGGGGATTTATGTTGTGACTCAGACGAGGTTCAGAGAGCACTTGACAAAACCAAGCATGTCGTTACATTGAGGTGGCATCACAGAATCACTACCGTGTGGAAAGAGGTCCTTCAGCCCAACAAATCCACACTGACCCTCTGAAGAGTACCCCACCTAGATCCATTCCCCTACCCTATTGTCATATATTTACCTCTGACTAACTTAAACGTGCCCGACCACTAAGGACAATTTATCATCACAAATTCAAGTCACCTGCACATCTTTGTACTGTGGGAGGAAACCGGAGCACCCTGAGGAAACCCACGCAGACACGGGGAGAATGTACAAGCTCCAGACAGACAGTCGTCTGAGGCTGGAATCGAACATGTGTCCATGGCGCTGTGAGGTTCTGCTGCAGGTACATTCCCTCCGGTCAAAGGAGTCTACGACCCGCAGGGCACAGCGTTCGAGGAAAAGAAACCCATTTTGAACGGAGATAAGGAGAAACCTCTTCAGCCATGGGGTAGTGAATTTATGGAGATCACTGCCACAGAAGGCTGTGGAGGTCAGTTCATTGATTATGTTTAGGATGAAGATACATAGGTTTTCGATGGTCGGTTTTGTCAAGGGTCCCAGGGAGAAAAAGGAGAATGGAGCTGAAAAAATTATCAGCCATGATTGAATGGCAGAGCAGACTGGCTGGTCTCAATAGCCTAATTTCAACTCCTGTGTCTTATGGTCATTTGGCCCTGCATTTGTCCAACTCCAGGAAAAAGTGACCAAACCATAATAGACTTCATCCTGTAGTTTGAGAAGGAGAGGATGGAACCAGATGTCACATCACTGCAGTTGTGTCAAGGTAATTACGAAACCATGAGGGAGGTACTGGTCCAAGTTGATTGGAAGTTGGCAGAGCAGCAATGGCAGGAAATCCATGGGGACATTTTGGGAAGGACAAGAAAATATCACCACAAGGACGAAGAAGCTGACAAAGGGAAGGGTGAAGCATCCAACGCTGGCAAAGGAAGTATGGAAGAGCATAGAAATCAAAGACAAAAACATACAATGTGTTGAAGACTAAGGGGAGGCCAAGGGATTCAGAATCCTTTAAAATCAGCATATATAACTAAAAAAGAAATAAAGGGTGAGAAGATGAAACATGAGAGTAAGGCAGCTCGTATTATCAAAGAAGCTCACAACAGTGTTTAGATGAACAGCAAAAACTCGCAGTTGGAACGCCAGAAACTGAGGCTGGAGACGTAGTAACAGGAAACAAAGACATAGTGGAGGAAGTGAATCTGTACTTTACATCAATCTTCAGAGTGCTGGCAACAAAGCAGAACTTCCAGAGAAACGGGCATTGAGGTGATTATAGTATTTCTCGAAGGCGGAGGTGCTGGGGAAGTTGAAAGGGCTGAAGGTGGGTGAATGTCGTTGATCAGATGGACTGCATCTCGGAGTTCTGAAGGGGAGAGCTGAGAGATTGTCTAGTAATTGGTGATAATTGTTCAGGAATCCCTGGAGTCAGAGAGTGACAGGAAAATGGCAAATACCAAACCTGAGCTTAAGAGGTTGGGGGAGGGGGGCACGCAAAAGACATGAATTTATTGGCTTTTTACCCTGACGTCGTCCATTCAAAACATTTCAGAGTGCATCCTTACATATGAGATTGCAGAATATTTGGAAGTGCACGGTAACATTGGGTGAAGCCAGCAGGGCTTCATAAAGGGGAGATCATGCCTGAAAAAATCTGTTAGACTTCTTTGAGGAGTCAACGAGCAATTTTGACAAAGGACAGCCAGTTGATGTGATCTAATCAGATTTCCAGAAGGCCTTTGACAAGGTTACACACAGGAGGCTGCAGTGTAATACTGACATGGTGCATTTCTAAGTGACTGCAGCAACTCACCTCCATATCCACAGGGAAACGTAGAACATGTCCGAAAGGGTTTCGGCAGGAGCGAAACACAGCACAGACTGCCAGTCGCATGATCAGTTACTGTAATAGACACAGAGAGCGAGTGAGCGAGAGAGAGTGAGAGAGACTCAGATAGAAGTGGAGGGAGAGAAAGACAGAGAGAAGGAGAGGAAGAAGTAATCAGGTTGCAGCGAGACAGAGAGAAGTAGAGAGGGCTAGGTGACAGATACAAAGACAGAGAAAGAGACGATGACATTGATGAACCACGTTTCCCTCTCCATTCAACGGATCAATTCCGGGACTGGTCCAGGACTCATATCAATTAGCTGTAACCATCTTCTTTGCCTCATTGAAACCTTATCATCGCCAAAACATCTGCCTCTCCACACACTCAGTAAATGTTCCCCAAATGGGGATAAGTCGCAATTGGTGCAACTCTGGGTACGCTCTCAACTCCCAGACGGCCCTGAAGGAATATCGGGAGAGCCTTAAACAAGGAATCAAGTGGGCTAAAAGGTGTCATGAAATAGCTTTAGCGAGCAGAAATAAGGAGAATCTCAAAGACTTATTCTTATATAAGAAGCAAGCAGGTAACTAGAGAAAAGATTAGTCCAGTAAAGGATAAGGAAGGAAGGCTGTGTGCCGAACCTAAGAGAATGGGTGAGATTCTAAATGATTATTTTGCATCAGTGTTCACTGAGGAGAGAGACATGGTGAATGTTAAGATTAGAGATAGAAGTTTGATTACTCTGAATCACGTTGACATAAGTAGGGAAGATGTGTTGGGTATGCGAGAGGGTATTATTGTGGAGAAATCTCCAGGACCCTGGTTGCTGAGAGACGCAAGAGGGGAAACTAATGGGTCCCTGAAAGATATCTTTGTAGCATCCTTAAACACAGGTGAGCTGCTGGAAGACTGGAGGGTTGCTCACGTTGTCCCCCAGCATTAGAAGGCTATTAGCGATATTCCGTGGAACTACAGACCAGTGAGTCTGACGTCAGTGGTGGGAAAATTACTGGAGAAAGTACTGAGTATAAAATTTATTTATAGTTGGAAAATAATGGGTTTGTTAGTAATAGGCAACATGGTTTCATGTGGAGCAGATCGTAACTCACCAACTTAATAGAGTTCTTTGTGGAAGTGACCAAGTTGATAGATGAAGGAACGGCAGTGGATGTCATACACATGGACTTTAGTTAGGCGTTTGATAAGTTTCCCCATGGTGAACTAATGGAGAAAGTGAAGTCACATGGTGTGCAACGTGTTCTAGCAGGTGGATAAAGAATTGTTTGAACAATAGGAGACAGAGAGTAGCAGTTGAAGGGAGCTTCACAAAATGGAGAAAGGTGACCAGTGGTGTTCCACAGGGATTAGTGCTGGGGCCACTGTTGTTTGTGATATACATAAATGATCTGTAAGAGTGTACTGTTGGTATTATCAGCAAGTACGCAGATGACACGAAGATTGGTGGAATAGCAGAAAGCATAGGGGACTGTCAAAGAACACAGGAGGGTATATTTATTGGAAAGTTCAACTGGAGAGTTGGGCGGAGACTGGCAGATGGAGTTTAATCCAGGTAAATGTGAGGTGATGCATTTAGGGAAGTCTAATTCTAGAGCAAATTATATAGTAAACGAAAGAACCTTGGAAAAAGTTGATGAGCAGAGAGATCTGGGAGTTCAGGTCCATTGTACCCTGAAGGTTGCTGCACAGTGGATGGAGTGGTCAAAAAAGCGTATGGTATGCTGGCCTTCATCAGACGGGACATTGAGTGTAAGAGCTGGCAGGTCATGTTAAAATTGTACAAGGTTGTACATTGGTTCGACCACATTTAGAATACTGTGTACAGTTCTGGTCGCCACATTACCAAAAGGATGTGGATGCTTTGGAGAGCGCGCAGAGAAGTTTTACCTGGTATGGTAAGCGCTAGCTGTGAAGGGAAGTTGAATACTTTACTTTTGTTTTCATTACAAAAAAAGGAGATTGAGGGGGGATGTAATTGAGGTCTACAAAATTATGAAGGTTATAGACAGGGTTGATACAGATAAGCTTATTTTCCCAGGCTGAAGGATTCAACAACGAGAGGTCACGCTTTCAAGGTGAGAGGTCAAAAGTTTATGTGGGATACGCGCGGCAGGTACTTTACACAGAGTGTGGTAGGTGCCTTAAATGTGTTGCCAGCAGAGGTAGCAGAGGCAGGCAAGGTCGATTCATTTAAGATGCGTCTGGATAGATGCAAGAGTAGGTGGGGAGCAAAGGGATTCAGATGTTTCGGGATTGGGCGACAGGTTTACACAGTAGATTTGGATTGGCTCAGGCTTGGAGGGCCGATGGGCCTGCTCCTTGACTGTAAATTTTCTTTGTTCTTTGTTCCCTGTCATCTAACAACATGAATTTGGTAATTGTGAGAGGTTGGGAGGAGTTGACCTTCCTTAACTGGGTTTGCCCGTCAGTCTTTTTTGGTGAATGGGGCTGGAAATAAAGGTGCCTGGGTTTAAAGCATAGACATCGATTGGATTGCTTTGTTATGTCATTCTGCTCAAACAATAGGATCAAGACTAAAGAAGAGAACAGCACAGGAACAGGCCCTTCGGCCTTCCAAGCCTGCGCTGGCATATTTTGCCCTTCCAAACTAAAACTGGTTTTACTTGCCCGATCCATCTCCCTCTCTTCCCTTCCCTTTGATGTATTCGTCCTGGTGTTTCTTGAACGCTGCTGTTGTGTTTGCTTCCATCATCAAAGTGCTTTTATAACTTATCAGGAGCATTTTGCCTTCTGACATTAGTGGGCGGCACGGTGGCACAGTGGTTAGCACTGCTGCCTCACAGCGCTAGAAGAGCTGGGTTCAATTCCCGCCTAAGGCGACTGACTGTGTGGAGTTTGCACGTTCTCCCCGTGTCTGCGTGGGTTTGCTCCGGTTTCCTCCCACAGTCCAAAGATGTGCAGGTCAGTTGAATTGGCCATGCTAAATTGCCCGTCGTGTTAGGTAAGGGGTAAATGTAGGGGTATGGGTGGGTTGCGCTTCGGCAGGGCGGTGTGGAGTTGTTGGGCCGAAGGGCCTCTTTCCACACTGTAAGTAATCTAATCTCATCTGGCAACGCGTTCCAGGCACTCCCCAACCTTTATGTGAAAAACCTGCCTCGCAAATTTCGTTCACAATTCCCCTTAAATTTATTCCATTGCTCGCACATTTCTGAGTCTTTTGCTGAAACGCCAAACTGGTATAAAAAGTTGATTCCTGGGATTGCTTACTCAAAAGCCTTGCCAGGAAATATTTGGGTCAGTTTTGACGATAGGTGAGGGTTTGTATTTTGCTGTGTTGTGAATGTGAAGGTCGAAAATATGGACTCGGATCTGCTGTCCGTGGCCATACCATGAAGCGTGACATAATCCAGGAACAAAGAGGTTCACTCGATTGGCATGACATCCACAAACACCCACTCCACGATGCACGCAACACTGCACCATCTATGAGACAAACTGCGGAAATTCACCAAAGGTCGTTCAGCAGCACCTTCCCCACTCATTCCCGGACACATACTTCGAAACCAAAAGCTCAAACGATGCAAGGGCTATTCTGCAGCAGCACACAGGCACTTGGTACCGCTCAGCAAAATAAAATAACAAACTTCAGAAGGCAAACTGCTCCTGATCAGTTATAAAAGCACTTTGCTAACTTTGCCAAATTCCCCAGAGTTTATACAACAGAATCAGTCCACTTTGTTTTCCTCTCTTCCATCCTCCTTTCGCAACGGCAGACAGAACCATAATCCTTTAGGAAGCATGAAGCAGTGGCGAAGCTGTTGGGAGGAGAAGGGGTAACCCGAAGCTGTTTGTCAGTGAATTAATTCCGGTCTCCGTGTGTGCAGATCGCATCCCTGAAGGGCTGCCTGCTCCAATTAATAATATAATTGTTCAAACATAAATCAGTTAGACAGAGGAGCAGGAGGAAACCATTTGGCCTATTTAAAGTTCTCTGCCGTTCACTGAGATCATGGCTAATCCAATCGTTCCCAACTCTCATTTCCTAGACGATATCTCCATTTCCAGTCTGATTAGAAATCTAAGTCTCTTTCTCTCTCAGCCTTGAATATACTGAATGACCCAAACCACACCATCCCTCTATGTTCAAGAATCTCATAGACTCAATCTTTATGGAGATGAAAAAAAATCGTCTCCATCTCTGTCTTCAATGAGCAATCCCTTATTCTGAGATACGTCTCTCTGATCCAAGTTGGAACCATTTAAAGGTGGGCTCAGAGCCTTCCAAATGGCCACAGCCTTCTTTGCTCAGAATTGAGATTGGAGCTGGTGGACTAGAATTGTCACTGGTTCGGATCTTCACTGGGCGGTGTCATATTAGGCTTGTATGGAACCGGATGCATTTTATTCCTAACAATTGGCAACAGTTTCTTCTTCATCGCTGGACTCTTTTGTTGATTGAATCAAAATTCCACAATATGCCATAGAGGGACACCAAACAGGGTTTCCAGAATATTTCCGGTGCTTCTGAATGAGCAATGTACCAATAACTACGGGCTGCATGTTGACTCAGTTGTTCGCAACGCTACCTCACAGCTCCAGGGACCCGGGTTCAATTCCAGCCTCGGGCCACTGTCTGTTTGCACATTCCCCCCGTGTCCACGTCGGGCTGTTCTGGCTTCGTCCCACCTATACTTTTAAACGCTGTTTGCAAACAGCCAACCTCACTCAGAGACTCCAGCAGGATAGTTGCCTGGTGCCCTCAGACAATCCAGTCTATCCCTGCTAAAAGTGACTCTCCCACAACCCTCAAGACTGGCTCTGGTTTAAACTATATTGAGGGAGGGAATTTGTTGGAGAGAGAGAGATAGCGAGAGAGAGAGAAGTTAACCAGGGCTGTGATGGTCGAATGGGCCGAGGAGTGGCAGATGCAGTTTAATTTAGATAAATGTGATGTATTGCATTTCGAATATGCAAATGGTGGCAGGATTTATACACTTAATGGTGATGTCCGGGGACTGGTGCTGAACAAAGATACCTTGAAGTGCAGATTCATAGTTCCTTGAAAGTGGATTCGCAGGTAGATAGGATACTGACGAAGACAGTTTGGTATGCTTTCGTTTGTTGGTCAGAGCATTGAGTATAGGATTTGGGAAGTCATGTCGCGGCTGTACAGGACATTGGTTAGAGCACTTGTGGATTATTGTGTGCAATTATGTTCTCCCGGCTGCAGGAAGGACGTTGTGAATCTTGAAAGAGTTCAGAAAAGATTTACAAGTTTGTAGCCAGGGATGGAGGGTTTGAGTTATAGGGAGAGGCTGAATAGTCTGGGGGTGTTTACCCTGGAGTGCCGGAGGCAGAGGGATGATCTCATAAAATCCTGACAGGTATAGATAGGGTAAATGGGCAAAGTAATTTTCCCGTGTTGGGGGAGTGCAGCCTTAAAGGATTAATTTAGAGTGAGGGGAAATGTTAAAAAGGGACCTCAGGTGGAATATTTACACGCAGAGGGTGATGCGTGTATAGAATGTGCCACCAGAGGAAGTGATGGAGGCTGGTACATTTACAAAATTTGAAGCACATCTGGATGGGGACAAGAAAAGGAAGTGTTCAGAGGCACATGTGCCAAATGGGATGACATTAATTTACAACATCTTTCCGGCATGAACAAATTGGACTGAAGGGTCTGGTTCAGTGCTGTAGAGCACTGTAACTGCATTATTCTGAGTGATTGACAATGACGTTATGTCTCCACCAAGCCCGATTGTGTTATGGGGAGCTTCTCTCAAACCGTCATCTCTGAGAGTGGATGAGAACTTCACCTACGACAATAGTGAGGATCTAAGTTATAGACGCGTAGGCAGAGAAGCGAATGGAATGTAAGACCAATTCATCAGAATGTCACAACGACAGATATTTTCCAGGATATAGATGCTTCAGACAGGTCAGGGAGAGAAGACAAATGGGGGGAGGAGTTGTATTGCTGGTCAGGGAATGATATCACGGCTGTGTGAAAAGAGGACACTAAGGAGGACTTGAGTAATGAGACATTATGGGTGGAACAGAGAAATAAGAAGGCGAAGTTACATTGTTGGGGCTGGCTTATAGGCCTCCCAACAGTGAACGTGAGGTAGAAGCATAAATAGGTAAACAGTTTATGGAAAATGTGGAGACAAAAGGGTGGTGGTGATCGGAGATTTTAATTTTCCCAACATTGACTGGGATACACTTAGTTTCAGAGGTCTGGATGGGACAGAATTCGTAGGAAGCCTTTAGGAGAGTTTTCTAGAGTAGTATGTCAATAGTCCGACGAGGGAAGGGGCCATATTGGACCTAGTGTTTGGGGAATGAGCCAGGCCAGGTGGTAGACGTTGCAGTAGGGGATTCCTTAAGGAACAGTGACGACAGTTCTATAAGTCTTAGAATACTCGTAGACAAAGATTAGAGTGGTCCTAAGCAAAGAGTACTAAACTATGCCGAGGCCAATTACATCAAAATTAGGCAGGACCTTGGAAATGTGGATTCGACACAGCTCTTTGAAAGGAAGTCCACATTTGATATGTGGGAGGCTTTCAAAGATAGGTTAAATATCGTATAGGAAAAGCAATTCCCGTTATAAGGAAAAGATAGGCACGGCGAGACTCATGAACCGTCGATGACAGGAGAATTCATACGACTAGCCAAGAGGAAAAGGAATCGGACATAAAGTCCAGGCAGCTAAGAACAGAACGGGCCATGGAGGAATATCAGCAGAGTTGGACCAGTCTTAACCATGGAATCAAATGGGCTAAAAGGGGACATGAAATAACCTCAGTTCGCAGAAATAAGGAAAATCGCAAAGCCTTTTATTCTTATGTTCGAGGCAAGCGGGTAACTAGAGAAAGGATTGCTCCACTAAATCATAGGGAAGGACGGATGTGTGTTCAACCTGAGAAAATGGTGAGATTCTGAATGATTATTTTGCATCAGGGTTCACTGAGGAGAGGGACATGTTGAATATTGAGATTAGAGATGGGATCTATTCCAAGTTGCTGAGGGAGGTGAGAGAGGAAATACCGGGGCCCTAACAAATATCTTCGTAGCATCCTTAAACACAGGTGAGGTGCTGGAGGACTGGAGGGTTACTCGTGTGGTCTCGCTGTACAAGAATGGTAGTAAGGATATTCCGGGCAACCACAGACCAGTGAGCCTGAAGTCAGTGGTGGGAACGTTGCTGGAGAAAGTATTGAGGGATAAAACCTACTTATATTTGGAAAAGAATGGGCTTATCAGAAATAGGCAGTGTGATTTTGTGCGGGGGATATCATGCCTTACCAATTTAATAGAGTTCTTTGAGGAAGTGATTAAGTTGGTAGGTGAGAGAAGGACAGTAGATGTCATATACATTGACTTTGGTAAGGCATTTGATAATGATCCCCATGGTAAACTAATCGAGAAATTGAAGTCCCATGGTGTGCAGGGTGTTCGAGCGAGGTGGATAAAAGAACTTTACACAGAGGGTGGTAGGTGTGTGGAATGCATTGCCAGCAGAGTTAGTAGAGGGAGTCATGGTAGATTTAGTTAAGATGCGCTTGGATAGATGCATGAGTAGGTGGTGAGCAGAGAGATACAGATGCTTAGGAATTGGAAAGGCTCAGGCTTGGACAGCCGAAGGGACTGTTCTTGGACTGTAAATATTATTTGTTCTTTGTTCTATATCCACACTTGTTTAACCATCTTTTGACCTATCAGTTGCCACCATATCTTACCATTCAACTTCTAAATGAAATTGTCCAAATTCTTTGGTATCCAATTTTCGATGCCATTAGTGCCCCTTTTACGTTAACTGGAAATCTATGCTCATTTTCCACTACCACACTTCTGCCGCATTTCTGGTCCTCTATTGATGTTAACTAGGATCATTTCAATCTCCAGTGCATAAATATTCATGGGTGTGATCATTTGAATATAATAACAGTTGCAAAACGGTACATTTAAGACTGAAAATTGATGGTGAGTTAAAATATTATCTTGTATCCAAACGGACTTTCGGATGTCCATTTATGTTTTCCTTCCACACAGCTAAACTCGTGACGATAGCAATCCTCTGTCAGGGAAATTGTGATCTCTCGAAATGCATCACTCGCTACCTGGTCGCTATGGCACTTAGTGACCTACTATTCTCGATCAAATATTGGGCACATTCCATTCACTTACAAAGAACACTTGCATCCACCCCTTTGTGTAATATGCACACTGTCCTGCTCTTTGCAGCCATTGACTGTTCAGTCTGGTTCACTGTCACTTTCACCTTTGACCAATTTGTGGCTATTTGTTGCCAGAAGCCGAAAATTAAAAGTAAATACTGCAGTGAGAGAACGGCGGATGTTGTTCTGGGGACAGTAGCTGTTGCTGAGCTGTTTAAATAACGTGTTCTCGTATTTCCTGTTGACGGAGTGGTATGTGTTGGTGAATCAGCCCTGGTTTTATCTGATTAGACGTTACGCCATCAATTCACCATTCTGGGTAGGAATGGAGTTTGGGCAGAGCATTCTCACCCCCGGCGTGCGATTTGCCTGTTGTGCAATGTTCTCACCGTCAGGCACATTATCGTGACCAGCAGAGGCTGCAGGAGTCTCCGGGTGCCCAGCAGTGGGGAGAAGGCCAGAGACCCACAGATGGCGAGCCGAAGAAAATCTATCCTTTTACTGATGTTTATCTCGGCCAATTTCATGCTGTCGTGGTCATTATTAATGTTCTATTCGAAAAGGATCCCAATCTACTGGTTGGGCTACCAGATGTTATATCTACACAACTGTATGACTTAATTGAGCTTCATACTGTAGTTGCTAAGTTACTGCACGAACACTGGGATTTATGCTGTGACTCAGACTAGGTTCAGTGAGCAGTTGATAATTACCTTGAGATGTCCCATAGGTATGCGCCATGACATTATTCATCGACTCGTACAACCGAAGATTTAAAACGTATCAGAAGTCAATCTTTCTCTATAATTCGGAACAGTATATGGACCTCCCTCGGATTAATGACCGACACCCATTACAGGCTAAACTGCGTGGGCCTGCAGAGAACAGGAAGGACACCAGAATGCCAGATATTGTGAGGAATGCAGACGGATCGTCAGAGAGCGAGAGATAGACAAAGGAAGAGACATGATGGGGCCTGTGATTGTGACAGGGAGAGATTGAGAGAAATAAAGCGAGACAGAGAGGCATGCAAAGAAGGACAGAGAGTGGGTGATTGAGAAAGAGATACAGAAAGAAGAAGAGGAAGAAAGAGTGGGAGAGAACCAGACAGATGGGACAGAGACAGAAAGGGGGACATGGAGTGAGACAGAGGTAGAGAAGCAGAATAAGAGTGGCAAAAAGCGAGAAAGGGAGATAGAGAGAAGAGAGAAAGAGGCAAAGGGAGGGAGAGAGAGAGAAGCGAAATATGGTCATAGTGTTGGAGACAGCCAGAGAGAGAAAAGGAGAGGTGGGGAGATCGAGAGGAAAATAAGAGAAAAGCAAAGAGGGATGGAGACAGAGAGAGACAGAGTGAGGCACAGTAACTGAGACAGAGACTCCGACAGTGCGCCAACCTCCTTTTTCATCACATCATTCTACAGAACGATTCCAGACTTGTCAGAGTATTCATACCAACGAGGCTTAACCTCTTAGTTTCCTCATTGAATAATGTATCATCTCCAAACGTCCTGCTCTTCCACAAACTCAATGAACTGGTTTAACAAATAGTGAGATATAAACACACTTCGCCTTCATCAATTGTGTTTGTTTGTTTGATTGCTTTTGTGTGAACCAATCCCACTTACCAGCACTTGGCCCAAAATCCTCGAAACCGCCTATCTATATACACAAACCGATGCCCCGTCCCAGCCACCACCACTTCCTCTGGCAGCAAATTCTATACACGCACCACCTTTTCCCAAGAAAAAGTTGCCCCTTTTATCCCATTTAAATCTTTCCCCTTGAACCTAATCCTTTGTCCTCTAGTACTGGCCTCCCCTACCCCAGTGATCAGACATTGTCTACTGACCTTTTCCATTCCCGTCCTGATTTTATAAACCTTACTAAGGTCACCCCACAGCCAACGACACTCCAGGGATGACATCTCCAACATATTCATCCTCCCCATACAGCTCAACCTCGCCAATCCTGGCAATATCCTTCAAAACGTTTTCCGTTCCATTTCTATTTTCACAACATCCTTCCGATGAGAGGGAAAGCAGAACTGCATTCAATATTCCAAAAGTGGCCGTACCAATGTTCTGTACAGCCACAGCATGACCTCCCAACTCTTATACTCCTTGCTCCAGTCAAGAAAAGAAATCATACCAAAAGGCTTGTTCGCTCTCATGTCTCCTTGCGATGCCTCTGTCAAGGAATGATGAAGCATACACCAAGGTCTGTTTGTGCAGCAACACTCCCCAGAAGGTTTGCCAATTGTGAGCCAAAGCGTGTATGTCGTGTCGAGGTCAAGCTGCACTTGAATGCACGCTGTAACAGTACCTGTGGGGTCATGAATTGTCGCGTTCAGGTTTTTCACAGTGGTGCGATTCAGAGATGGTAATATTTGGATTCTCCCACAATGAAAACCCGCAGGCTGATGATAGAGGGGTGGAGGGGAGTTCAGCATTGTGAATAGCACTGAACATTAAGGAGTGGGGGCGGAGTGGGTCGGCTAGATTCTCTCTTAACGTAACCCCCAGGATGTGGATAGTGGAGGTAATCAATTAGGGTAACCCCACTGAATATGAAGGTGAATTTTTTCGATCATCTCTTCGATTAGTTCCCACATCTTCGAGGATCTCTGCATCACCCGAACAAAGCAGACCCCACCCCCTCCAGTCCATTACACGCTGACGCCCCT
Source organism: Chiloscyllium plagiosum (assembly GCF_037043375.1). Classification (NCBI taxonomy): domain Eukaryota; kingdom Metazoa; phylum Chordata; class Chondrichthyes; order Orectolobiformes; family Hemiscylliidae; genus Chiloscyllium; species Chiloscyllium plagiosum. The sequence goes on from NW_028270179.1 coordinate 39,663,918, forward strand.
TTCAAGGCTCAATGTGTCCACCACCAAATGCACAGTGGCAGCAGTGAGTACCATCTTCACATCACACCGAGGGTCTTCAAATGTCAACACCTTTGAAACGCGACTCCTCTTACACCCTAGAACATCACGGGGAAGCAGAGGGAGAGGGAGCACCACTCCCTGCAAGTTCCCTTCCAAGTACCACCCCCACCCCATTCTGACTCGGTATGTCACGTGAAAGATAGAACATAGAACATTACAGTGCGGTACAGGCCTTTCGACACTTGATGTTGCACCGACCGAAGGAACCAATCTGAAGCCCCTCTCGCCCACACACGTCTATTTTCGTCCATATGACTATCCAATGATCATTACATGCCCTTAAAGTTGGCGAGTCTACTCCTGTTGCAGGCAGAGCATTCAACGCCCCTACCACTCTCTGAATAAAGAAAGTACCTCTGACATCTGCCCTATATCTATCACCCCTCAGTTTAAAGCTATGTCCCCTCATGTAAGGCCATCACCACCCGAAGAAAAGGGCTGTCACTGCCCACCCTATCTAACCCTCTGATTATTTTATATGTCTCAATTAAGTCACCTCTCCAACTCCAACAAAAAGACAGGATATGCAATCTCCAAGCCGGATATTATCCAGAAGTTGTTGCGTTTGATCCTGGACTGCTTCAGTATCTGGGGAGTCCTGAATGGTGATGAGTATTGCACAATCATTGGCGAACATCTCCACTTGTGACTTTTTTTTTAATGAGGGAAGTTCATTGATGAAGCAGGAAAATATGGTTAGGCCCAGGGACACTACCTTGAGGAACTCCTGCAGAGATGTCCAGTAGCTGAGATGACACATTTCCAACAAGTATGGCCATGTTCCTCTGTGCCAGGTGTGACTCCAACCACCAGAAAATGTGGCCCCTGATACCCACTGATGCCAGTTTTACTCGGGCTCCTTGATGGTACACTCGGTCGAATGCAGCTGCAATAGTCATTACCAATTGGCATCACTTCTCTTTGAAACACAGCTCTGGAGACAGGACCCGGGTGGCATCAACACTTCAGCATAACACCGGAGAAATAGACTAATGCTTTGGCGCCATGGGTTGCAATTCTTTTCTCTTCATCTTGGAGAATTGAAGTCCTATTGACAAGCTATGATGCTGTGAACTCGAGTCAACGATGGTGATCTTGAAAATGGAAATTAATCTGAATTGAGATTGTCATTTACTGAATCATGACACACTGGGGAAGCGGGGGCAGTGAAATAGTCCAGGAGTGCCCCTTACGCACCAGTCACCGATCCAGTGAGAGGTAAGGAAAGTAAATGGAATTTGGACTTTAATCCTGAGAGGACTGGAGATTGGGGAGCAGGGAGGTCCTGCTGCACTTTAACAGGGTGAATCCACCCCCTGGAGTATCGTGTGAGCGGTTTTGGAGTCTCCTCGTCTGAGGAAGAAAGTTCTGGCAATGGAGGCAGAGCAGCAAAAGTTTCCCAGACTGATTGCTGGGATGGCAGGACTGACGTCTGAAGAGAGATTGGATTGGTGAAGGCAATATTCCCTGGGAACGGAGAGGAATTAGGAGTGGGGATCCCATGGAAACTATGCAAATGAACAGCGGTAAATGCACAAAGAATGTTCCCGCGGACCCGGGTGGAGAGCCCAGAATCAGAAAGCAACGGGGGAGAACTGTTATGCGGAGCATGGTCTTGACTCATTGAGTGGGCAACCCTGTGGAACTCTCTGCCACTGAAAGCAGTCGAGGCAAAGTCATTGAATATTTTCGAAAGGGAGATAAGTACCAATTCTTGGGATTGAAAGGAACGGGGGAGAAAACAGGGAACGGGGAATGAGTTGAATAATCAGTCATGATCCTATTCAATGGCAGAAGTGGACTGTGGGGCTGAATGGCCTCAATAGTGCTCCCATCTTCTTTATTTGGAGAAGGCATTCGAATCTTCTTACACACAGTGAAAGGGTGCAGGGGGATGTGAGAGTAAAGCACAAAAAAGGATGCACCAAACTTCTCTACCAGACTGGATGCACCCGCACTGTGGTGTTGTGCACAGTTCCCGTCATCACACCATCGGATGGAATTCGACCACAGTGGAGACAGCGCACGAGTTGGTCGGCACAGAGATCTACACACAGCGAAAGGCACTTCAGCCAATCAAGAGTTCGCCCTGCATACATCACAGCAATTCCCAGCAATTGACCCAATAGCATGTCTATTTTGGCGTTGCAAGATTATCACTACTCCTTCAGTGTGATTCGGGTTTCTGCACACAGCCAACCTTACAGGCAACCGGTTTCTGATTCCTCCCCCCCCCCCCCACCCCACCGTCTGGGTGAAAATGCTCTTCTTCACATCCTCCTCTAACACTTCTGACCCGTGTCTTAAATATATATCCACCTCCCCCGGGTCATTGATCTATCCGTCAGGGAAGCCTCTACCCCTACCTGTCTCTACTTCATCAGAAGGCGAAGGAAATTCACCATGACCACAATTCCACTGACCTGCTTTTGTAGGTGTACTGCAGAAAGCATCCTATCTGGATGCATCCCAGCAACCGCAAGAAATTATGAAATGTTTTGAACACAGAGCAGTCCATCATGAAAGCGAAACCTCCATCCAGTAACTCCATCTACACACCTGGCTGCTTCGGAAAGACTAACAATACCATCAAGACCACTCAAACCCGAGTTGACTTCTCTTCCATCCTCTTCCATCTGGCAGAAGATACAAAACTTTGAAAACACGTCCCGACAGATTCATGTGCAGCTTCTTCCTTGTTGTCATCAGACTTACAAACGGGCTCCTCAAATATGAAAGTTGTTCATTCTCTGCACCATTTCTGCAGCTGGAACAACATGTAAATGATTCGGGGAAGGGATTGTAGACTTAAGGAAAGGAGCAGGTGCTTCACTGCAGAATGGGAGGAACAGCATTGTCACCCAGAAGGTGATGGGAATGTGGAACTGGTGAGACACCGTATTCTTCATCCCCTTCAATTACCCTGATGTGCTTATGTATCGCACTGTTTCAAAACAGTTTCTACCCTGCTGTTGTTAGAATGCTGAATGGATTCACAAACTCTTAATATTTGCCTGTACCCGTTTTTTAGTTTTTGCTGCTGTTTACCGATGGTATTCTTATCTATGCTAATACGCAATGTGATCCGCCTGTATTACTCACAAGACAAAGCTTTTCACTGTGCCTCAGGACACTTGACAGTAAGTTAAATTCAATTCAATTCCTGGATAGCACGCAGAGCAATATTTCACCATATTTCAGTACAGAAGACTATAACAAATCAAGTGAAACCGAGGAAGGGAAATGATCATTCCCGTCTCGCCCATGGATTCCCCTCATAATTTTACCTGATCGGCACGAGCTAGGATACGAGACTAGGTGGGATTGAGGTTCACAAGGAAGAGGTATTAGAAATCCTGCAGAGTGTGAAAATAGATAAGTCTCCTGGGGTGGATGGGATTTATCATTGGATCCTATGGAAAGCCAGGAAGGAGATTGATGAGCTTTTGACATTGATCTTTAAATCATCATTGTCTACAGGAATAGTGCCAGAAGACTGGAGGATAGCAAATGCGGTTCCCCTGTTTAAGAAGGGGAATAGAGACAACCCTGATAATTATAGACCAGCGAGCCTTACTTCAGTTGTTGATAAAGTGATGGAAAAGGTATAGGAGATAGGATTTATAATCATCTAGAAAAGGATAATTTGATTAGGGATAGCCAGCACGGTTTTGTGAAGGGTAGGTCGTGCCTCACAAATCTTATTGCGTTCTTTGAGAGGGGGACCAAACAGGTAGATGAGAGTAAACCGGTTGGTGTGGTGTATATGAATTTCAGGAAGTCATTCGATAAGGTTCCCCAAAGTAGTTTATTGTACAAAATTCGGAGGAATGGGATTGTGGAAGATATAGCAATTTGGATCAGTAATTGGCTTGCTGAAAGAAGACAGAGGGTGGTGGTTGATGGGAAATGTTCATCCTGGAGTCCATCCTGGTCGGTGTTGGGTCCACTGCTGTTCGTCATTTTTATAAACGACTAGGATGAGGGTGTAGTAGGGTGGGTTAGTAAATATGCAGACGACACTAAGGTCAGTGGAGTTGTGGATAGTGACGAAGGATGTTGTAGGTTACAGAGATACATAGTTAAGCTGCAGAGCTGGGCTGAGAGGTGGCAAATGGAGTTTCATGCAGACAATGTGAGGTGATTCACTTTGGTCGGAGTAACCGCAATGCAAAGTATTGGGCTAATGGTAAGATTCTAGTTAGTGTAGATGAGCAGAAAGATCTCAGTGTCCAGGTACACAGATCCTTGAAAGTTGCCACCCAGGTTGACAGGGTTGTTAAGAAGTTATACTGTGTTTTAGCTTTTATTAATAGAAGGATCGAGTTCCGGAACTGTGAGGTTATTCTACAGATGTACAAACCTCTGGTGTGGCCGCACTTGGAGTATTGTGTACAGATCTGGTCACCACCTTATAAGAAAGATGTGGAAGCTTTGGGAAGGGTGCAGAGGAGATTTACTAGGATGTTGCCTGGTATGGAGGGGAGGTCTTACGAGGAAAGGATGAGAGACTTGAGGCTGTTTTCATTGGAGAGAAGAAGGTTGGGTGGTGACTTAATAGAGACATATAAGATAATCAGAGGGTTAAGTAGAGTGGACAGGGAGAGCCTTTTTCAAATATGGTGAAGGCGAGCACGAGGGGGCATAGCCTTAAATTGAGGGGTGATAGATGTAGGACAGATGTCAGAGGTAGTTTATTTACTCAGACAGTAGTAAGGGTATGGAATGCTTTACCTGCAACGGTAGTACATTCACCAACTTTAAGTGCATTGAAGTCGTCATTGGACAAGCATATGGCTGTACATGGAATAGTGTAGTTTAGATGGGCTTCAGATTGGTATGACTGGTCGGCGCAACATCGAGGGCCGAAGGGCCTGTACTGCGCTGTAATGTTCTATGTTCTGTGACTGTAAAGGTAACGCCTGGACAATTGTTGCGTTGAGCACTTACACAAGGGGAGGAAATGAGAGGCGCAAAAGACAGAGAGTTAGAGAATATCCATGGCCATGCATATAGTTGGTAGGGGTGTGAATTGAGTTGCCCTGGGCACGTGGTGGAGGGGAAACATCACGCGAGGCATCCGGGAGGGGCAGGGGACAATCGTTCATCTTCGAATGTGGACAGCATTTTCGCTCACAATAGAATTGAATGCACCAAACCTGTTTGTGCGTGAGAATCTAGCGATCCGGATGAAGATTGGATGGTGAAATATCTTACAAAAAGAGCACCACAGGGTGAGAACCGTGAAAACTCCTTTCGAAGATAATAGGGACATGGAGGCCAAGAGGTGGCACAGATGAAAAGGGCTATTTACGGATCGCATCCTATTCAGAGGAGGGGAAGAACGCAGGTTCCAGGATACTCTCCTAATGAAAGCTTCGGAGTTCCCTGAACGGTAATGACGTAGGCATCTGCATTTAGGGAAATGAGCAAAAACACAGAAAGGGGAACATGAAGTCGGACAAATCAATAGAGAAATGTCATGAGAGAAGGGGGCGGGGTGATTTTCTGTAGATGCGATAAGTGACCTCATCAATGGTTCAGGGGGATGTTTCCTCATTGCTGACTACAGATAATCATGGCACAAATCGCAACTGATCCATCAGTCTGAAATTTCATGTCCAAGTTCCTTTATCTGCAAGTTTACAGGGATGCTTTGTGATTGCAAACTGGAAACGTGTGATTACCGTTATTTAATCCTTGATGGGATGTTTGTGTTTCTGGTCAGGCCATTCCCCGAGAATGTGATGGTGAGCTGACTGTCTGTTTCGTGACAGTCCATTTGGTGCTTGGAGACCACAGATACTTTCAGGCGGATTTTCCAGGACAGTAAACTGTTTTCAAACTCATTAAAAAATGGGGCAAAGGTTCTGTCTCTGTCACTTATTGTCCCTGCCTCTCTCAATTTCTGTGTCTGTTTAGCTATCCTTCTGACTCTCGACTTCGCTCTCTCTCTGACCCTCCCTCCCTTTACACACTTCTCTCTGTCTGTTTCTCCTGAAATCATTCTTTTTCTCCGTTTCTGTCTCGCTGTCTCCCTCTCTCTTTTTCTCAGTGCAACTCTCACTCCATCTCTATCTGTCTCTCTATCGCTCCCCTCCATTCTCTCCATCCCTCTCTCCCTTCCTCAGCACTGACCCTACAAAACTTTGGCGCTCCCTCACTATTAAGTCAGTGCTAGTCCTGATACCCCTGAGTTCATCTATAGCACTCTCACCCCAGGCATCCCGTTTCTCCTGATCCTGTCGTGCAATGCTTTTATTGTCAGAAACATCCTCGTGACCAGCACAGCCTGCAGGAGACTCCGGGCTCCCAGAAAGTTGGGAGAATCCCAGAGATGGAGAGGCAGAGGAAATCCATCATATTACTGCTGGCTTTCTCGGCCAATTTAATGATGTTGTGACCTTTACTAATGTTCTACACTATATGGATCCGCATGTCCTGGTTGGGTTACCAAACCCTGCAACCACGCATTATTCTTATGGAATTAAGCTTTATACTTCTGAGTTGCTGCACTAACACTGGGGTTTATGCTGTGATTAAGGCGAGGTTCAGAGAGCAGCGTACGATTGTCCTGAGATATCCCGTAGATATCTTCCAGGAAACCCTCCGTCCGTTAGCAGAACTGAAGCATAAATAACAACAGACCTCAATGTTCCTCATCAGGCTGTCCACGTAACACAAATCCCCTTGACCAATGACACAAAATCAGTACGGCTGTTTCCGAGGTTGTTATGGACCAGACCAGAACCCCTGAAAATATTTTAAGATGGTAGCCTCCTCCCTAAAGTTTTCTTATTTTAAAGGCAGATGTAAAGTGCGTGTTCCAGGTGTGATGCAGCCGGTCAAACCACTCGGTTTTAAGCAAAACAAAATGTATTTAAATACTACAGTCGAAACCCGATAAAATGAAAGTGCAGGGTAGTCTACAGGCCAGTGGCGGGCTAGGGTGGGTGAGAGTCAAATGGCACGTAGGGGCAGAGTCAGAACTGGAATGTAGATGGGCCGCCTTCAGTGCTCTAACCCCGGGCAAGTAGCGGGGCAGGCTGTCCTAGAGGTGGCCGAAAGGTGCGAAGGGCGGTTAGGGAAGCCAGACTGCGAGTAGATCAACCTGATCGCTGTGGTCCTTGGCGGGGGTGGGGGTGGGCGGCGGGGGGCGGAGGTGTTGGGGAAGCAGGACAGGCTGTCGCAGAGATGGCCTGAAGGTGTGTCAGGGCGGACTGAGAACCGGAAGTGGCATTGGGCGGAACGAGACTTGGAAGGGGTGTAGGGGACGGCTGTCTTAGAATGGCCGGAAGGTAGGAGGGACAGGTGGCTTACTGGGTTGCGCGGGCGGGTGGGGGGGGTGGTATCTGATTTCTATGCAATGCTCCTTTTTATGTAATTGGACTGGCTTGTAATCATTTGTTACTGTTTTGTGGTGACTGAAATTGGGCTTTGCGATATGTCATCATTTCTTGAAAACTGGTTGAACACTGGGGTTTGAGGTCTTGCTTTGCATGTCACCTCCGTTGTAAAAATACTGTTTCCATATATACAGCTGTTAATGTTAATTGTTTTGTAAAGTGTGTATTGTTTAATTTTTTAAAACAACCTTTAAAAATAAATCAAATGAAATTGTAGTTTAGAATACATTGGCAAGCTATTCGAAAACCTAACTGACCTGATACACTAACTATTACTCATTAACTGCTGAAATACAGTAGCATCCCATGAACACACCTCTTGGCAAACAGGGAAATACAAACACAGAATCTTAGAGACAGCAGGGATCGGCATCCAGAGAGAGATTTAAGAAAAGGTCTGTTCGGAGTCAGGGCATTGAGTATAGAATTTGGGAAGTTGGGACAATCTGCATTGATTATCATAATGTCCACACCGTGACTAAATCTGATCTTATTTAGGATGCGTAGGAAGGTAAGGGACATTGTATGTGATTGGCACAATTGAAATGTGGAGCTTGTTCATGGAACAGCAACTGCATGTCCTTGATAAGAATGTCGCTGTCAGGCAGGGAGGAAGTGGTCGAGGCGAGGAACCATAGTTTAATAAAGAAGTTGAATCCCTTGTCAAGAGGAAAAGGAGGCTTACGGGAAGATGAGGTGTGAAGGCTTAGCTCTGGAGCTTGAGAAATACAAGGTAGGCAGGAAGGATCTAAAGAGAGAGCTAAGAAGTGTCAGGAGGGGACATGAGAAATCATTGGCAGACAGCATCAAGGAAAACCCTAAAGCTGTCCGTAGATATGTCAGGAATAAAAGAATGACGAGAGTAAGATCAGACCCAGTGAAGGACAATAGTGAGAAGTTGTGCATAGAGCCCAAAGCGATAGGAGAGGCCCTAATTGAATATCTTTTGTTAGTATTCGCACTGGAAACGCACAATGTTGTCGAGGGCAATACTGAGATACATGCTATTGGACTTGATGGGATTGAGATTCATAAAGAGGATGTGGCAGCCATTTTGGAAACTGTGAAAGAAGATACATCCCCGGAGTGGATGGAATTTAATCTCGTATTCTCTGGGATGCCACGGAGGAGATTGCAGAGGCGTTGGCTTTGAACTTTATGTCATCATTGCTTACGGAAATAGTGCCAGAAGACTGGAGGATTGCAAATGTTATCTCAATATTCAAGAAGAGGAAAGTAGTAAACCCAGATAATTATAGACCAGTGAGCCTTACTTCGGTACTGGGTAAAGTTTTGGAAAAGGTTAGAAGAGATAGTATTTATAATGATTGGGAAATGAATAACTTGATTATGGGAAATCAACATGGTTTTATGAAAGGCAGGTCATGCCTCACAAACCTTATTGAATCCTTCGAGAAGGTGACCACACAGGTGGATAAGGGTAAAGTAGTTGATGAGGTGTATATGTATTTTAGTAAAACTTTTGATCAGGCTACCCACGGTAGCTTTATGCGGAAAGTACAAAGGCATGGGATGGAGGATGATTTAGCGGTTTGGATCAGAAATTGGCGAGCTGTAAGAAGACAGAAGTGATGATTGATGGGAAATGTTCATCCTGGTGTTCAGTTCCGAATTGTTTACCTCAAGGATCTGTTTTAGGTCCACTGCTGTTTGTAATTTTTATAAATGACCAGATGGGGGCGGAGAATGGTGGGTTTGTAAATTTGCAGACGACAATAAGCTCAATGGAGTTGTGGACAGTGCTCAAGAATATTGCAGTCTACAGAGGGACATACATAAAGCTTCAGAGCTGAGCTGGAACGTAGCAAATGGAATTTAACGCGGGAAAATGTGAGGTGGTTCATTTTGGAAGGAGTAACAGGATTACAGAGCCCTGGGCGAATGTTAGGATTCTTGATCGTGTGGATGAGCAGAGAGATCTCGGTGTCCATGTGCATAAATCCCTAAAAGTTGCCATCCACGTTGACAGAGTATTTAAGAAGCTGAATAGTGTATTAGCTTTTATTCATGGAGTGATTATGTTTCGGAGCCAGGAGGTCATGTTGCAGCTGCACAAATCCCTGATGTGGCTGCACTTGGAGTATTATGAACAGTTCTGGTTGTTGCATTTCCGGAAGGATATGGAAGCATTTGAAAGGGTGCAGAGGAGATTTATCAAGATGTTGTATGCTATGGAGGGAAAGTCTTATGAGGAAAAATGAGGGATTACAGGTTGCTTCCATTTCAGAAAAGAAAGTGAAGAGGTGACTTAATAGAGACATACAGGCTGAGCAGAGGATTGGATAGGGTGGAGATTGAGAGCCTATTTCCTCGGTGGTGATGGCCAGCGTGAGAGGACATAGCTTGAAATTAAGGAGTGATTGTTGTAGGACAAATGTCAGAGGTAGATTATTTACACAGACAGTAGCAACGGCGTTTCCGATCAGTCGTAGACTCGCCAACTTAAATGGTCATTGGATAAATATATGGATTAAAATGGAATTGTACAGGTTAAATGGCTTTCAGATTGGTTTCACAGGTCAGTGCAACATTGAGGTCCGAAGGGCCTGTCCTGCACTGGAATGTTCTATGTTCTATGAGTCATGTCCAATTCCAAGGGTGGAAGATTGTGTAGAAAGTGTGGAATAAGTCACTTCCACCAGTGAGTTGTACTTACTTCGCAGTTACTGGCAAAGAGCATTGTCAGAGAGAGTGGAAGACTTATAATTGGCAATATCGATTTAAAGTGATGCCCTTTGGAATGACAAACGCACCAGCAACATTCCAAAGGGGGAATGGACAGATTTGTGACTGGATTAACTCATTGCCCAATCTTCATAGACGACTTAGTGGTATTTTGCCATCCATGTAGAAATTGCATGTAACATTTGACAGAGGCATTGCAGACTCTGGAATGCAATATTGGTTATAAACGTAGGAAAACAGAACTTGCGATAGCCGGAGTGACATTCTTGTGGGAACGACATCAATAGAATGACAACAAGGAATGTGAAGACGGAATTTCCCAGACCATCTTCAAAGTAGTAACTGCTACATGATAGTGTATCCCTATTTACAATCCTTCGACATTTCAGGAACGAGTTAAGAACAACAGATTATTTCATTGGAGTCGAATGGGACAGGCATTTCATTTACAAACGGGATGGTGTAACAGGAATGCAGAGGACTGGGCTCATGGTAAGATTCTTGGCAGTTTGTTACAGCAGAGAGACCTCGGTGTCTGTGTGCATGGATCTCTGCAAGTTGCCACCCAGGTTGATAGGGTTGTGACAACGACATACAGTGTGTTAGCTTTTATTAGTGGGGGGATTATGTTTCAGAGTCGTGATGTCATGCTGCAGCTGTGTAAATCACTGGTGCGGCCCCGCTGGGAGAATCGCATACACTTCTGGTCACTGCATTATAAGAAACATGTGAAAGTTTCGGAAAGTGTTCAGAGGGGATTTACCAGGATGTTACCTGGTATGGAGTGAAGGTCTAACGAGCAAAGGCTGAGGGACTTGAGGCTGTTTTCATTCGAAAGAAGAAAGTTGAGAGGTGACAATTGAGATGTATGAGAAAATCCGAGGATTACATTGAGTGAGAGACTTTTTCCTCAGATGACGACGACTAGTACGGCGGGGGAACATAGATTTAAATTGAGGAATGATAGATATAGGATAGTTGTCGAAGGTAGTTTCTTTACTCTGGTGGGCGGCACGGTGGCACCGTGGTTAGCACTGCTGCCTCACAGCGCCTGAGACCCGGGTACAATTCCCGCCTCAGGCGACTGACTGTAGGTTTCCTCCGGGTGCTCCGGTTTCCTCCCACAGTCCAAAGATGTGCAGGTCAGGTGAATTGACCATGCTAAAATGCCCGTAGTGTTAGGTAAGGGGTAAATGTAGGGGTATGGGTGGGTTGCGCTTCAGCGGGTCGGTGTGGACTTGTTGGGCCAAAGGGCCTGTTTCCACGCTGTAATGTAATCTCATCTAATAGTAGTGGCTTTGAACAGCCTGCCTGCAACAGTAGTAAACTCGCCAACTTTAACAGCATTTAAACGGTGATTTGATAGACATGCTGATAAAAATGGAATAGTGTAGGTTAGATGGGCTTCAGACTGGTTTCACGGGTCGACAGGACATCGAGGGCTGAAGGGCCTGTACTGGGCTGTAATGTTTTATGTTCTAAATTGCACATGATGCGGGTCGTGAAAATGTTCTCACAGATGCTTTACTGCGGGTTATAAGGCAAAATGCTGATATAAGATGTTTGAAACAGTAAACAGCCTTTATTATCATGCGCACTCAAATGACTACAGTGAAAAGTTTGTAATGGTGCGTCTCGGTGTTAGCTTAGCGAGCGGATACCTAGTTAAAGGTACTTTAAGTGTTCTGACAGAATTGAAATAGTAGGAACTAATAGAAGTAGTCTATCCAGATTTCAGTAACACCTTTGATAAGGTTCAACATGGGAGACTGCACTGGAAGGTTAGATTGCACAGAATCCAGGTGGAGTTGGCAAATTGGACACATAATTGGCTTGATGGTAGGAAGCAGATGGTAATAGTGGAAGGATGTTTGTCGCATTTGAGCCCTGTGACCAGACCAGTGGATTGCCTCAGGGGTCAGGACTGGGCCCATTGCCGTTTTGTTATCGCTGTCAATTATTGGCAGGAGAATGTACAAGCCATGATTAGTAACTTTGCAGACGACAGGAAAATAGGCGGTAACATGGGCAGTGAGGAATGTTATCAAAAAATCCATCAGGACCCTGATCAGCTGGGGAAGCGGGCCGAAAAATATCAAATGTAATTTACTTTCGATGAGTGTGAGGTTTTGCATTTTGGAAAGTCAAATCAAAGTCGGAGCTTCATGGTGCATGGCAGGGCCTTAAATAGTGTAGTGGAACAGAGGGATGTTTGAGTTCAGGTGCACGGTTTTCTGAAGGTGGATTCATTGGTAGACAGGGCAGTGAATAAGGCTTTTGGCACATTGGCCGTTTCAGTCAGGACATTCAGTGCTGAGTTTGAAAGTTATCTTACTATTTTATAGGAGATTGGTGAGTCTGAACTTCGAGTACTGTGTTCAGGTTGGTTCACCTTGCGAAAAGAGGAATGTTATTAAACAGGAGAGAGTGCCGAAGAAATTTACAAGGATATTGCCAGGAGTTTTATAGAGAGAGGTTTGACCAGCTCGGACTTCTTTCCATGAGAGCAAAGGAGACTAAGAGGGAATCTTATCGAAGTATATAATAGCATGAGAGGTTTGGATAGGATGAATGAACTCAATCATTTTCCCCAGGGTTGGAGAATCGAGGACGAGCCGGCATCAGTTTAAGGTGAGAGGGGCAGGAGGAACAGGGAGCCCGGTGGGCATTTTCAATTAAAAAAAAAAAGGAGCTCCATGGCAAGTGGTTGAGGTGGGTTCACGAACACCATTTAAAAGGCATTTGGACAAATACATGGCGAGGAAGGGTTTAGAAGGATATGGGACAAGTGCAGTGAAATGGGATTGGAGGGGATGAACATTTCAGTTGGCATGCTCCCAGTTGGGCGAAAGGGCTTTTCACCGTGATGTAGGCTCAGCATTTAGCACAGCTGCCTCACAGCTCCAGGAACCCGTGTTCGATTCCAGCCTTGGGCGACTCTCTGTATGAAGTTTGCACATTCTCTCCGTGTCTGTATGGGTTTCCTCCTGCCGCTCCAATTTCCTCCCTCAAGCCAAATTTGTACAGGTTAGAGACAACTTCTGTCACATTCTGCAGAACCCCAATGCATCCAATCCCCTTTCCATTCACTGTCAGTGGGGGCACAATCACCAAGGACCCAAAGCACTTCCCACTCACACCCACTTTATGCGATCCTGTCTGACCGAAACCCCTTCTCGTTCATTCCTATCCTTCACAATCCCAATAGACACATAAGATTTCTATTTCTGAGGAAGGATTGCCAGACCGAAAATGTTAACTCTGATTTCTTCTTACAGATGCTGCCAGACCTGCTGAGCTATTCCATCAACTTTGGCTTTTGTTTCATTCCTGTTCTCAGACGCTCCGCACAATCCCAACGGACCCAAGCCATTTCCTGCTCACTCCAATTCTATGTCATCCTAATTAACCAAACTCCTTCTTGTGCATTCTTATTCTACATGATCGCAATGGACCCAATGCGTTTCTCTTTGCTGTTGTTCTACGCAATCCCAATTAATCCAAACCCTTCCCCGTTCACGCCTACACTGCATTAATCCCAATTGATTCCAACTCATTCCAGTTCATTCCCACACCTCTCAAACCCAATGGTCTGAAGCCACTTTGTTTCCAACCCCGGTCTAACAATTCCAAATGGGACAAACTCCCTTCACATGCACCCCCATCCCACACAAATCGAAGGGAGCAAATTCCCTTCCAGCTAGCTCCTACACTTTCCTCATGTAATGCATTGGAACACCTTCCATTTCACTCCCACTCTCTACAATCACGATGGGCGCAAGCATCTGCGCATTTTCTTCAATGTATCTTTTTCGTAGATATTATTATGTTCGTGAGGAAGTTAAGCTGATCCTTGACCAGCTGTTGCATCAATGTATCAATATAGATAAGTTGCAGAGCTGGGCAGAAAGATGGCAAATGGAGTTCAATGTAGGTAAGTGTGAGGTGATTCACTTTGGTAAGAGTAACAAAAAGACGGGGTACTGGGCTAATGGTCGGATACTTGGGAGTGTGGATGAGCAGCGGGATCTTGGTGTCCATGTAAACAGATCTCTGAAAGTTGCCACCCAGGTAAATAGTGCGGTGAAGAAGGCATATGGCGTATTGGCTTTTATTGGTAGAGGAATTGAGTTCCGGAGTCCTGAGGTCATGTTGGAGTTGTATAAGACTCTGGTGCGGCCGCATCTGGAGTATTGTGTGCAGTTTTGGTTGCCATACTATAGGAAGGATGTGAAGGCACTGGAACGGGAAAGGCTGAGGCACTTGGGGCTGTTTTCATTAGAGAAAAGAAGGTTTAGGGGTGACTTGATAGAGGTGTACAAGATGATAAGGGGTTTAGATAGGGTTGACCATGAGAACCTTTTTCCACGTATGGAGTCAGCTATTACGAGGGGGCATAGCTTTAAATTAAGGGGTGGTAGGTATAGGACAGATGTTAGGGGGAGATTCTTTACTCAGCGAGTCGTGAGTTCATGGAATGCCCTGCCAGTAGCAGTGGTGGACTCTCCCTCTTTATGGGCATTTAAGTGGGCATTGGATAGGCATATGGAGGATAGTGGGCTAGTGTAGGTTAGGTGGGCTTGGATCGGCGCAACATCGAGGGCCTGTACTGCGCTGTATTTTTGTATGTTCTATGTTCTATGTATCACAGCTTCATTTGTCCTGTGCTCAAATTCATCCGTTGTAACCAATGTGTTTCAGTTGTCTTTTCTTGATGTGTAATTGCTCAAGGATACTTTTTTCTTTTATTCCCCCCCGCCCCCATGTCCATTATGTACAGCCCCACAGCACTCCACAAGCTCGCTGACCGAGTGTGCCCCGTGCAGACAGATCACATTAAACAGGCTAAATGCATAGTTAGATTTATTGAGAAAGTGAAAGACTATACAAATGCACCTTCTTGTGCACTGAGCTGCTTCCGTGGTTGGAAAAAAGCCTTCAAACCTTTTCGATGTAATGACATAGAGCTTCTCACGTTGTACGGCGCTTACAATGCTGCAATGGTGATAGCGGGGATACTGTCCGGTAAAGACACTGTCAGAGGTAAAGGTCAGGGAAATTAGATTAAGTGTTTATGGCGATTTGGAGCAGTTGGTGGGCCAGCGTGTGTTGAGAAGGAAGGTGCGGTTGTTTCAACCCAGGGCAGTGGTGAAGGGGACACTGCCAGGGCCGGGCCTGTAATCCTGGCAGGTTGGCACCACCCAGGTGCAGGCCGCAGGTGAAGGTGTAGTCGGAGGTCACTTGGCCATAGTTGAGGAAGCAGACCTCGCTGTGGGTGCCGGAGGTCAGTCTGACCTGCCACTTGCCCAGGAGTTCATCGCTTTTTGGACTGTCATTATCCCAGACTTCGAACGTCAGCTTGTGCCCGCTCTCGGCCTTGACCTCACCCAGGTCCAGCCTGGCGTTCCACTTGGGGTAATTGTTGCCTGAGATCACAGCTGTCCTGGTCTGCGCCTCGCCATACTTGATCACCACGTAGCCGTCGGTGCTCTCGAAGTAGTCCCCCCCAAAGTTCCTGGCCCTCCTTGACACTGACCACCGGGGCGGCCCAACCCCTTAACCTTGGAACAGCAGTTCCGGTCCACGCGGCTGTACTCGCGGCACAGGCAGGACCAGGGTTGGCTCGTGTCACGGTAGGACCCGTGAGGGCACGGATTGCCTGTACCACATTTCTGGGAGAGGGCTTTGCCCATGATGTATTCGCCAAAGTAGCGCCGCACGTTCTTCTGCCTGGGGTCGCCAGCGGGCAGCAGGTGGTGGAGTGGCGCTAGGGCGTAGCGTACAAGGCCCGGGGAGGTGAGCAGGCTGTCCGTCCAGCGGGTGAAGGCCGATTTGTCCCCAGAGAAGAACGGGTCGACGCCCTGGCTGGCATGGCCCCCTGTCACCTCCGTCTCCCGGTCACTGAAGGCCTGCTGGAAGTTCTTGTGGAGTTTCATGGACCTCGCCTCCTCCTGGCATCGCTTGTAGCTCTGCGAGCTTGTGGTGGTCTGCCCCACTGTGACACTAGCCCCCACAACAGGCAGTCCTTCACCTCCACGGCGGTGTAGCCCTCGAATGCTGCCTCGCACGTCCGAATAGCCGTCACATCCTTATAACGCCCACACAGCTCCACTGCCGTGAGGTAGTGGGTACCGTAGGTCGCCACCAGCTTCTGGTAGGGGTCCTTGTCGTGACTGACAGAACTGGTTGGGAGACTGGAGAGGGTGTTGGAAATCGGGAGACATGAGGGGCTTGTCCTTCACACGATACTGGTAGTGGCGGCATTGGAACTGGTGACTGGCGAAACTGTAGCAATCACTCTGGGAGCGGATGTTGCCAAACTCCACCATCTTGGATTGGGATCCAGCCAGCACCATCTGAACACCAACTTTCAGCGTTTCCACTGGAATGTCCGCACGCCAGTCGTTCTTGGATGGAGGAGGTGGCGGACTCTGACAACTTGGCTGCCGATTGGTAAAGCCGACTGGAGAGCGAGCACTGGCAAGAGCCCGGTGTGCGCCAGTCCTCGACTGACACAGGCAGCACGCCATTCAGTAGTTCATTGTCACAAAGGATGCAGCTCCCAGTACCCATGCGCCAGGTGTTCACATCGATGACAAAGGCCCCCATGGGCTGCAGGGTCACCACGTCTTAGACCTGCCCCGCCAGCCACGCCCCAGGTACAAAGCAGACTTTGCGACACATGTCATTTGTGCTCGTGGTGCAGGCGCTCAGGGCACTCCGGAAGACCAGGCAGAGAAAGAGAAAAGTGGTGCCCTCTTTGGAATGCACGGATGGCATTTTTCTCGACTGTTGGGTCTGACAGCGACTCTGCAAGAGACGCAGTGAACATCTTAATTTGATAGATTTATGTGCAGCATGATTCATTTAAGGGTTGTTGAAGATCTGTATATTAACGTGACAATTTCGTGAGCCCATAATTATTGTAATATGTTGTTGCATAGCGGTTTAAAAATCTCTTTTCTTAATTTGATGTATTTATGAGGCTCATGAGACAGGTCTGATAATCTGCATGGGTGTTGAAGTTCAGCTTGCTTAAGTGGGAAAATTTATGATCTGTTAACTTATTTTAAGTTAAGTGCATGATGATGGTCTGAATGCGACATCTGACAGACTGATGATCTTTAAAGTGCATTATCCTATCTTCAATGGAGTTTGAACATAGATGCTCAGTAAATATGATAGATGTGTGATCACTGAGTAATTGTACATTTTTAATGTGGATTTATATGTTTGTTTTTCGTTTACGTTGAAAGATGTCTGAGCTGTTGAAAGCATTAGGAAATTTTAAGTGTGTGGGTCTATTTGTTTGCTAAATCTGACACGTCGGTAAATTGTTATTACCGGAATGTCAACTTAAAGGAGTGTTGATGGACTGTCAACTTCATTTAAGGTATTTCAGAGCTGTTAAAAGAGGGGTGGGGGTAGAATCTTACATGGGTCTTGAAATTCCGGTTGCTTAAATTCACAGATTTTGAGATTTCAAGATCTGTGTGCTATTTTTATTGGACAGTAAATTTCTATTTGTTAAATTCGATAGATTTGCAAACTGTTACAAACAATCTCCTCTCTCAAGTGAGTTTTGATTTTCCGTTTGTTCAACCTGACAGATTTATGAAGTGTTCAAGAAGTTTGCTCTGTTCAGTGGGCGATGGGCGTCTGTCTCTTTATTTGACAGATATATAAGTTTATAAGAGCATTATCCTATTTTAAGTCGGTATTGAAGATCTGTGGAGAACATCTGGCAGCCTTACGAGTTGTTGAGAGCAAAATGCTAGTTTTAATAAATGATCTCCGCCTGTTTACTTAATTTGACATATTTATGAGCGTTATGGCATTTTCTGCGTGAGTGAAATCTGTGCTATTTTAGGAGACTAGTAATGCTCTATTTGCATATTATGACATTTTTCATGAGCTGTAAAAGTCTTTTCTACGAATCTAAACGGCGATTAAAAGTATATGTGTGCTGACCATCTCGAATGCTAGTGTGCTTCATGATTAGGTTTTTAAATTGCTTAATTTGACAGATCTATGACCTTTCACGGCAGATTACTATTTAAATTGTTGTTGAAGACCTTCGCACTACATTTGAAACGCTTATGAGCTGTTACCACAAAATTCTATCCAACATTACTCAATCCACTCCTGGGATCATATCTAGAGTTGATGTTCAATGTCTGTTTGCGCAGTTTGACAGATTTATGAGCTGCTAAGTGCAGCGTGTCATTTTAAATGGGTGGAGAAGATGCTTAGTAAGACACATGAATCGGCTGTTAAGAGCATAAGAAGAAACTGAGGAATGCAGATGCTGGAGATCAGAGTCGGGAGTGTGGTGCACAGCAGGTCAGTTAGCACCTGAGGAGCAGGGTAATTGATTCCTGGGTATCTGTTATTCTATATATACATCAACGAAACACATTAATTTCATTCAAAGGTGTAACGCAATCCCAGGTATCTATTATTCTGTACAAAATCCACCCTAAACATTTCGATTACATTCCAATTTGTAACTCACTCCCGTGCCTATTATTCTGTATATAAAGTCACACAGAAGCCACGATTAAAGTCCAGTCTCCTAATAATTTTGGGAATCTATTATTCATGACAAAAACACACCGAGCACCTCGATTAGATTCCAGTCTGTAACTCCCTCCCGGGTATCTGTTATTCTCTATATAAACCATTCTGAACCTCTCTGTATATAATGCACCCTGAAACCCTTAGCTAGATTCCGGTCTGTAACTTACTCAGGCGTAGCTGTTATTCTGTATTAAAAAAAAACACACAGTGTTCCTCTATTCGATTCTGTTCTGCAACGCACTTCTGAGTATCTCTTTATAAATGATCCTGAAACCTTTCATTTGATTCCAGTCTATTCGAATCTGTTATTCTGTGCAAACAATCCTCACCCCTCGATAGATTCCAGTTGTAACTCAAACTAAAGTACCTGTTATTCTATATGTAGACCATCCCACACATCTCGACTGGATTCCAGTCTGTACCTCACTTCTGAGTTATCTGTTATTCTACGTATAAACCAGCCTGAACACCTCATTTGGTCTCGACTGTAACTCACTCCTGCGCATCTGTCATTCTATATATACACCTCTCTGAGTAATTCGATTAGACTTCAGTCTGTAAATCAATCCTTGTTATCTGTTATATAAACAACCTACAATATTGCATTACATTCCAGTCTGCAACTCTCTCCTGGGTATCTGTTATTCTGCCTATACACCACCCCATATCCACCAATTAATTTATGTTGCGCAACTTATTTATGGATATCTGTATTCACTTTATCAATTATCCGAAACCCCTTCATTTGATTCCAGTATGTACTTATTCCTGAGTATTTGTTCTTCCTTATATCGAACGCGCAGAACATCTCAATGAGATTCAAGTTTGGAACTCACTCTCAAGTATCCATTATTCTCTGTGTTAACCAACTTGAACGCCTCGATTAGATTCCAGTCTGTAATTCAATTCCAGCTATGTCTTATTCTATATCATAACAATCCAGAGCACTTCCATTGCATTTCAGACTGTAACCATTTCCCAGGATCTGTTATTCTATGTATCAACCATCCTGAACCCTTCTAATAGAGTCCAGTCTGTAACTCGTACTTGTACAATACAAGGTACCTGTTATTCTTTGTATTAAACACTCTGTACATTTGCCTAGATTCCAGTCTGTAACTCAATCCTGGGTATCTGTTATTGCATGCATAAACCATCCTGAACTTCTCGGTTCGATTGCACTCTGTAAGTCACTCTCAGTTATCTTTTGTTCGATATCTAAACCACCCCAACCCCATCGATTGGATTCCAATCTGTACCTCACTCGCTGGTCCCTGCTATTCTGTATATAAACCCTGCCAAATCCCTCGATTAGATTCCTGTCTGTACATCACTGCCAGGGAGCTGTTATTCTTAACCGAAACCACCATGAACCACTTGAAAACAAATCAGCCTGCAACTCCCTCTTAGGTATCTGTTATACTATATGTAAAGGCAACCTGATTAGATTCCAGTCTGTACCCACTTCCAAAGTTCTATTATTCTGCATCGAAACCACAAGACCCTCGGTTATATTCCAGTCTGTCACTCACTCCCAGATATATGATATTCGATGTTTAAATCGTCATAAATCCCAACATTAGACTCTTCTCTGTAAAGACAAAATACACCCAGGGTATCTGCTATCGCATTTTAATCCATCCTGAATGCAGCAATTAAATTCCAGTCTGTAACTCATTACTGTGTATGTGCTATTCTAAACGTAACTCATCCTTAGAGCCTCAGTTAGATTCCAGTCTGTAACACACTCCCAGCGATGTGTTATTTTATATGTAAACCACCTCGAACTTATCGATTAGACTTTGGTCTTTAACTCACTCCTAAGCATCGTTTATTCTCTATCTAAGCAACACTAAACAGCTCGACTGGATCCCAGTCTGTAACTCACTCCCAGGTATCTGTTAATCTTTGCATGAACCATTCTGAATACCTCGATTATATCCCAGTCTGTAACTCACTTCCAGATAACTGGTATTCTATATATAAAACAGCCTGAAGCATTGCGGTAGGTACCAGTCTGTACCTCATTCCTGGGCATCTGGTATTCTATATATAAACCACACTGAACACCACCTTGAACAGGTTGATTAGTTTGTTTTTGATTCATTCCTGGGCATCTGTTTTTCTATATATAAACCACCTTAAACACCTCGAAAGGTTTACAGTCTGGAAGTCACTCTCAGGTATCTTTTATTCAGTGTATAAACGACCACAACCCCTCCATTTGATTCCAGTGTGTAGCTCACTCCTGGGTATCTGTTATTATATATAAATCACCTTGCATCCTCGACCAGTCTGTAACCGCCTTCTGGGTACCTGTTATTCGGTATATAAACCACCACAAACCTCTCAATTAGATTCCAGTCTGTAACTCATTCCCAGGTGTCTGTTCTCCTGTACATAAACTACTGGAAACCTCTCGATTAGATCCCAGTCTGCAACTCACATCGGGTAACTGGTATTCTGTATAGAAAAGAGTCTGAAACACTGCATTAGGTTCCAGACTGTACCTCACTTCCTGGTACCTGTTATTCGAAATATAAACCATGGTGAACCCTTCGATTGGATTCCAGTTTATAACATCAATCCCAGACATCTGTTATCCTATAACGAAACCACCATTGAACCCCTCGATTACATTCTCGCCTGTAAATCACTGCTGCATTTCTTTTATTCGATATATAAATAATCTTGAACAATCAGTTCGAAAACAGCCTGTAACTCATTCTTGGGTAACTGTCATTCCAAACACTGAATGCGTAGATTATCCTGATATATTCGGGATATAAATCAGCATAAATCCCACCATTAGATTACAGTCTGCATGAAAAACTCCCAGGTGTGTTGAATTCAAGTTTTAAATCATCTGGAGGGCCACAATTAAATTCCAGTATGTAACGCAACCCTGCGTAACTAATATTCTGTAAATACACTATCTTGACCTCCTCAATCACTCCCAGGTATAAGCGATTGTGCATATGAGCCACACTTCCAGTCTGTAACTCCCTCCCGGGTATCTGTAATTCTGTATATAAACCACCCCGAAATCCTCAATTAGATTCCAGTCCGTAACTCCCTCCTGGGTATCTGTAATTCTGTAAATAAACCACCCCGAACCCCTCGACTAGATTCCAGTCTGTAACTCCCTCCCGGGTATCTGTAATTCTGTGTATACACCACACGAACCCCTCGATTGAATTCCAGTCTGTAACTCATTCCCGGGTATCTGTAATTCTGTATATAAACCACCCCGAACCCTTCGATTAGATTCCAGTCTGTAACACCCTCCCGGGTATCTGTTATTCTGTATATAAACCACCCTGAACCCCTCGATTAGATTCCAGTCTGTAACCCACTCCCAGGCATCTTTAATTCTGTAAATAAACCACCCCGGGCTCCTCGATTAGATTCCAGTCTGTAACTCACTCCCAGGTATCTTTAATTCTGTAAATAAACCACCCCGAAACCCTCGATTAGATTCCAGTCTGTAACTCACTCCCAGGTATCTGTAATTCTGTATATAAACCACCCCGAACCCCTCGATTAGATTCCAGTCTGTAACTCCCTTCCGGGTATCTGTTATTCTGTATATAAACCACCCTGAACCCCTCGATTAGATTCCAGTCTGTAATTCACTTCCAGGTATCTTTAATTCTGTAAATAAACCATCCCGAGCTCCTCGGTTCGATTCCAGTTTGTAACTCACTCCCAGGTATCTTTAATTCTGTATATAAACCACCCCGAACCCCTTGATTAGATTCCAGTCTGTAACTCATTCCCGGGTATCTGTTATTCTGTTTATAAACCACCCCGAACCCCTCAATTAGATTCCAGTCTGTTACTCAGTCCTGGGTGCGTGTTATTCTGTATATAGGCCACCCCGAACCCCTCGATTAGGTTCCAGCCTGTAACTCACTCCCAGGTATCTTTAATTGTGTATATAAACTACCCCGAGCCCCTCGATTAGATTCCAGTCTGTAACTCCCTCCTGGGTATCTGCAATTCTGTATATAAACCACACGAACCCCTCGATTGAATTCCAGTCTGTAACTCACTCCCGGGTATCTGTAATTCTGTATATAAACCACCCTGAACCCCTCGATTAGATTCCAGTCTGTAACTCACTCCCGGGTATCTGTAATTCTGTATATAAACCACCCCAAACCCCTCGATTGGATTCCAGTCAGTAACGCACTCCCAGGTATCTTTAATTCTGTGTATAAACCACCCCACCCCCCTCGAATAGATTCCAATCTGTTACTCAGTTCGGGTACGTGTTATTCTGTACATAAACCACCCCGAACGCCTCGATTATATCCCAGTCTGTAACACCCTCCCGGGTATCGATTATTTTGTATATAAACCACCCTGAACCCCTCGATTAGATTCCAATCTGTTACTCAGTTCGGGTACGTGTTATTCTGTACATAAACCACCCCGAACGCCTCGATTAGATTCCAGTCTGTAACTCCCTCCCGGGTATCTTTTATTTTGTATATAAACCACCCCGAACCCCTCAATTAGATTCCAGTTTGTTACTCTGTCCCGGGTACGTGTTATTCTATATATAAACCACCCTGAACCCCTCGATTAGATTCCAGTCTGTAACTCCCTCCCGCGTATCTGTTATTTTGTATATAAACCACCCTGAATACCTCGTTTAGATTCCAGACTGTAACTCATACCCGGGTATCTGTTCGTCTGTGTATATGCCACACTGAACCACTCGATTATGTTCTCATTCTGTAACTCACCTTCGCATATCTGTTTTTCTACAAATAAATGATTCTGAACACCTCGAATAAATCACAGTCTTTAACTCATTCCACCCTGTATGTTTTTCTATATATCAACCATCCTGAACCTCAAGATGAGATTTCAGTCTGGGTATCTGTTATACGATGCATAAAACATCTTGAATATTTAAGTTAGAATCCATTCTGTTACGTGTATGCGTTATTTTGTACATAAACCACCCTGAACATCTAGATTAGAGTCCGGTCTGTAACTCACTCACAGGTATCTGTTATCTTATCTCTCGTCCATCCCAAACCTCTCGATTCGATTTCAGTCTTTCACCCACTCCCATCTATAGATGACGCTGAATCTATCGATTCGATTCCAGGCTGTAATAAAATCCTATGATCTGTTACTCTGTGTTTAAGTGACATTGAAACACTTCATTAGATTCCAGGCTGTAACGATTCCCAGGTATCTTTTATTCGTTATATAAAGTACCACAAATTCCTGGATTAGATTCTAGTCTGTGAATCATTCCCAGGTATCTGTTATTGAATGTGTTAACGACACCAAACCTCTCAATTAGATTCCATTCTGCAAAACACTCGCTGGCATGTCTTATTTTACGTACAAAACACCCTAAACCCGTCGATGACAGTCCTGTCAGTAACTCACTCCCGGATATCTGATATTCTATGTTTAAACCACCCTGAATGCCACAATTAGATTTCAGTCTGCAAATAATTCCTGAGTATCTGTTATTCTGTACATAAACCACCCTGAAGCCCTCAGTTAGATTCCAGTCTGTAACTCTTTCCTAGGTATCTGTTATTCTGTATATAAACCACCCTGAAACCCTCAATTAGATTCCAGTTTGTAACTCACTCCTGGGTATCTGTTATTCTATATATAAACCATCCTGAGGCCCTCTATTAGATTCCAGTCAGTCACGCACTCCCAAGTATCTGTTATTCTATATATAAACCACCCTGAACCCCTCGATTACATTCCAGTCTGTAACTCACTCCAGGTATCTGATAGTCTGTATTTTAACCTTTTGATTAGATTCCAGTGTATAACTCATTCCCGAGTATCTGTTATTCTCTAAATAAACCACCCCCAATCCCCTCGATTAGATTCCAGTCTGTAAATCACTCCTGGGTTTCTGTTAGTCTCTATAAAAACCCTTAGATTAGATTTCAGTCTATAACTCACTCCTAGGTATCTGTTACTCTAAATATAAGGCTCCCTGAAACTCTCGATTAGCTTCCAGTCTGTAACACCCTCCCGGATATCTGTTATTCTGTCTATAAACCACCCTGAACCTCTCGATTAGATTCCAGGCTCTAACTCACTCCCTGATATCTGATATTCTATGTTGAAGCAACCTTGAACTCCACAATTAGATTTCAATCTGGAAGCCACTCTCGGGTATCTGTTGTTCTGAATATAAACCATCTGAAGCGCTCAGTTAGCTTACACTTTGTAGCTCAGTCCTGGGTATCTGTTGTTCTTTATATAAACCACCCCAACCTCTCGATTAGGTTCCAGCTTGTAACTCGTCCCCAGGTATCTGTTACTGTATATATAAATCAGCTTGCACCACCCCGCCACGATTAGATTCCAGGCTGTAACTCACACCCGGGCATCTGTAATTCTGTATGTAAAGCATTCCAAATGCCTGGAGTTGACTCCGGTCTGTAACACACTCCCGCCTGTATGTTATTCTATATCTGAAAAACCACCCCAAACCCTTCGATTAGATTCCAGTCTGTACCTCACTCCCAGGTATCTGTTATTCTATACATAAAAACACAACAAGCGCCTGCATTGAGGTCTGTCTGTAAGTCTTTCCCAGGTAACTGTTATTCCATGTTTAAACTCCCTGAACCTCTCAATTACGTTCCAGGATGTCACTCACTCCCAGGTAAGTGATATTTTATATTTAAACCACTCTGATCCCCTTGATTAGATTCTAGTCTGTAACTCACACATAGATACGTGTTATTTTATATTTAGGACAAGGTGAACACCACGATTCAATTCCAGTCTGCAGCTCTCTCCCAGATATCTATTGTTCTGTACATAAACCACCCCAAACCCTCAATTACACTGTATTCTGTAACTCACTCACACGTATCTGTTTTTCGAAGTATAAACCACCCCGAACCCCTCGATTAGATTCCTGTGTGGAACGTACTCCCACGTTCCTGTTATTCTGTTTGTAAACCACCCGAAATCGCTTGAGTGGATTCCAGTGAGTAATTCACACCTGGGCGCTGTTATTCTATACATAAAACTAACCTGAATAACTCAATTATTTTCCAGTCTGGAACTCAATCCAAGGTATCTGTTATTCGATGCATAAATCAAATTAATCCCATGATTAGATTCCTATCTGTAAATAACTCCCAGGTATCTGATATCCCAGTTTTGAAACCAGCCTGAACGCCTAAATTATATTCCAGTCGGCAACTCGTACTTGGGTATCTGTTATTATATATGTAAACTATCATGAATCTATTAATTAGCATCCAGTCTGTAACTCACACTTAGGTTCCTGTATTCTATACACAACGACTCGAAACACATCGACTGGATTCCAGCCTGTAACTGTCTCCTGGCTATCTATTATTCTACACATAAACCACCAGAAAACCTTCGATTATATTCCAGCCTGTACCTCACTCCCAGGTATGTCATATTCAATATATAACCCATCTGAATGCCGTGAATACATTCTCGCCCTGGGTATCTATTATTCTGTATATAAACTACTCTGAGGCTCTTGACTAGATACCAGGCAGTATCTCACTCCAAGAGAAGTGTTATTCTGTGCATAAACCACCCTGAGCACTTCAAATGGATTATAGTCTGGAAAATGCTCCTGGATGTCTCTTAATCTGTATCAAAACCATCCTGAATCCCTCGGTTAGACTCCTGTCTGAAACTCACTCCTGGACATCTGATATTCTGTACATAAAGCGCTGTAAACGTCTGCATTAAATTCCTGTCTGTAACTCACACCCAAGTATGTGTTATTCCCTATCTTAACAATTCCAAACGTTTCGATTTTATTCCTGGCTGTAACTCGCTTCAGGGTACCTTTCATTCCACACCAAACACCCCAACAAACACTCCAAATATCTGGATTAGATTCAGACTGCAACTCATTCCCGGGTATTGTTATTCCATCCAAAAACCATCCGAAATCTTGAATTGGAGTGAAATCTGTAACTCACTCCTGGGTATCTGTTATTCTATATAAAATGAACTCGAGCAATTAGAGTCATATAGATGTACAGCACGGAAACAAACCCTTGAGTCAAACCCATCCATGCCGACCAGATATCCAATCGAATCTAGTCCCACCTGCTAGCACTCGGCCCATATCCCTCCAAACCCTTCGTATTGATATAACCATCCAAATGCCTTTTAAATGTTGCAATTGTACCAGCGTCCATCCTCGTACCACCCTTTGTGTGAAAAGGTTGCCTCTTAGGTCTCTTTTATATCTTTCCCCTCTCACCCTATACCTATGCCCTCGAGTTCTGGACTCCCCAACCCCAGGAAATGGACTTTGCCTATTTACCCTATCCGTGCTCCCTCATAATTTTGTAAACCTCTATAAGGACACCCTTCAGTCTCCGACGCTCCAGGGAAAACATCCCCAGCCTGTTCAGCCACTCCATATAGCGCAAATCCTCCAACCCTGGCAACATCCTTGTAAATCTTTTCTGACCTTTTCAAGTTTACCGGTATCTATCCGATAGGAAGGAGACCAGAATTGCACGCAATATTCCCACAGTGGCCGTACCAATGTCCTGTACAGCTACAACATGACCTCCAAACTCCTGTACTCAATACTCTGACCAATAAAGGAAAGGATACCAAACATCTTCTTCACTATCCTATCTATCTGCGACTCCACCCTCAAGGAGCTATGAACCTGCACTCCAAGGTCTCTTTGTTCAACAACACTCACTTTGACCTTGCCATGAAGTGTATACGTTCTGCTAAGATTCGCTTTCCCAAAATGCAGCACCTCGCATCTATCTGAATTCAACTCCATCTGCCACTTCTCAACCCATTTGACCATCAGGTGAAGATCCTTTTGTAATCTCAGGTCACCCTCTTCGCTCTCCACTACACCTCCAATTTTGGTGTCATCTGCAAACTTACGAACTGTAACTCTTATGATCGCATCCAAATCATTTACGTAAATGACAAACAGTAGAGGGCCCAGCACCTATCTTTGTGGCACTCCACTGGTCACAGGCCTCCAGTCTGAAAAATAACCCTCCACCACCACCCCCTATCTTCTACCTTTGAGCCAGTTCTGTATCCAAATGGCTAGTTCTCCCTGTATTCCGTGAGATATAACCTTGCTAATCAGTCTCCCATTGGGAACCTTGTCGAACGCCTTACTGAAGTCCATACAAGTCACATCTATCGCTTGCCCTCAATCCTCTTTGTTAATTCCTCGAAAAAGTCAATCAAGTTTGTGAGACATGATTTCCCACGCACTAAGACATGTTGACTCTCCCTAACCAGTCGCTGCCTTTCCAAATACATGTACATCGTGTCCCTCATTGCAGCCTGTAAGACAGTTATGAAACCTTTTACTCTATATCTAAACTTCACTGAACTCCTCAACTGAAGTCAAATTCGTAACTCACCCCTGTATATCTGTTATTCCATATCGAAATCACCCCACCCCAAACCCTCGATTGCATTCCAGTCTGCAACTCAGTCGTGGGTATCTGTTATTCTGCAGATAAGGTATCTTGAACCCCTCGTTTAGATTCCAGTCTGTAACTCACTTCAGCCTATGTGTTATTCTATGTATAAACTACCCTGAACGCCTCGCTTAAATTCCAGTCTGTAATTCACTCCCGAGTATCTGATATTCTGTAAATAAACCAACCCAAACTCCACAATTAAATTCCAATCTGTTACCCATTCCCGGGTGTCAGTTATTCTATATAACAAGCACCACAAAACCCTGGATTACACTACAGTCTGTAAATGATTCCCAGTTATCTGTTATTCCATGCTTAAATACCCTGAACGCCTCAATCATATTCCAGTGTGCAATTCATTTCCAGGTATCTGTTATTCTCTATATAAAACACCCCAAAACGGTGATTAGATTCCAGTCTAAAACTCACTGCCGGGTATCTGTTATTCTACACATAAACACCCCTGAAACCCTCGGCTCGATTCCACGCTGTAACTAAATCCTGGCTATCTCTTATTCAGTACATAAACCATGTTAATCCTATCCATTAGATTTCAGTCTGTTGTCCACTCCAAGCTACCTGTTATTCAATAGATAAAACACCGCAAACCTCTGGATCATATTCAATTCTGTTAATAATTCCCAGGTATCTGTAATTCCATGTTGAAACTGCCCTGAATCCCTCGATTAGATTAGTCTGTAAATTACTCCCAGGTTTGTCTTATCTTATGTTTAAACCACCCTGAACACATTGATTGTCTTCCAGTCAGTAACTCACTTCCAGACTCCTATTATTCTGCATATAAACCACCCCGAACTTCTTGACTAGATTCCAGTGGGTAATTCACTCCCAGATATGCGTCATTCTGACGCAACCTGAAACCAACCATAAACCAACCTGAAACCCTCAATTAAATTCCAGTCTGTAACTCACTCCTGGATATCTGTTCGTCCATCCAAAAACCATCCTGCAAACTTGAATTGGATTGAAGTCTGTATCTCACTCCTGTTTGTCTGTTATTATATGTTATCCACCCTGAGCAATTCAAATAGATTGCAGGCTGTAATCCACTCCTAGACATCTCTTATTCCATGTCTAAACCTCATTGAATACCTCCGATTAAAGTCAAGTCTATAACTCACCCCTATATGTCTGTTATTCCATATCGAAACCACCACAAACCTCTCGATTAGATTCCAGTCTGTAACTCCCTTCCGGGTATCTGTTATTCTGTATATAAACCACCACAAACCTCTCGATTAGATTCCAGTCTGTAACTCCCTCCCGGGTATTTGTTATTCTGTGTGTAAAGCACCCCAAGCCCCTATATTACATTCCAGTTTGTAACTCACTACTGTGTATCGGTTATTCTGTGTATAAAACACCATAAATCCTTGGATTAGATTCCAGTCTGTAAATCCAGCCGTCTGTTATTCCATGTTTAAAGTACCCTGAATGCCTCAATAAAATTACAGTCTGTAATTCATGTCCAAGTATCTTTTATTATCTATTAAACCACTCCAAAACCCTTCGATTAGATTCCGATCTGTAACTCATTCTCGGGTATCAGTTATTCTTTATATAAACCACTCCAAACCCTTCGATTAGATTCCAGACTGTAACTCCCTCCCAAGAATCTACCAACCCGAACTCTCAATTAGATTCAGGAATGTAACTCACTCCATCTTCCCTATTAATCTGTATATATAACCACCACCCACCCCCACCGCCGGAAGCCCGTGACTTGATTCCAGTCAGTAATTTATCCTCAGATATTTGTTATTCTGTACATCACACACCCCGAACACCTCGAATGGATTCTCGGCTGTAACTCATTTCTGGATATCTCTTATTCTATATCGAAATAACCTTGAACATCTCAGTTAGATTCCAGTCGACAACTCACTCCAAGGTATCTGTTATTCACTGTGTAAACCACCCGAACCCTTTAATGAAAGTCCCGTCTGTGCATCACTCCCGGGTTTCTGTTATTTTGTATATCAATCACCTTGAATATTTTGACTAGATTTCCACCTGTAACCTACTCCCATGCATTTGTTGTTTCATTTGTATTAACATTGCATTCCCCGAGATTCAATTCCAGTCTGTAGCTCAGTCCCACGTATCTGTTATTCTGTATAAAAACTACGCCGAACACCTCGATTCAATTTCAGTTAGTAAGTCAGTCCCGGGTATCTGTTATTCTGCATTACACCACCCCATAAATTCCGGGGTTTTATTCTGTCTGCAACTTGAAACCTGTCCTGAGCTGCTGATAACTTTGCCCTCAGTGTTGTACCCCTAAATTATCCCAATTTCGTACCTCAGTGCAGTGTTATCTGTTTTTCCTTTCTTACCTCCAACCAGCCGTGTCTGAGAGAGTGTGGAGGACAGGCAGCCCTGCATTTTAAGTTGTCGAACACAGCCCACTTGGCCCCAGCTTAAACCTTATGCCTGAGTGCTGTCACGTTGGTCTGGTGTGATAATAAGTGTCGTATTTCCACAGGATGAAGTCTGCTGGACGACAGAGCGTCACTGGCTCTCAGCACACTGTCCAGTGCAAGGTTTGTGCAACCCTCCTCGTACATTTAATCTTGCCACCTCTCGCCTTTCATCTTCCAAACTGTATGAAAGTGATGACTGTAGTTTCTGAAGATCAGAATCAAGATTAAAGTGGTGCTGGAAATGAACAGCAGGTCAGCTAGCATCCCAGGAGCAGGAAAATCGATGTTTTGGGCAGGAGCCCTTCATCAGGAGGCTTTCCTGATCCTGATTAAGGTCTCCTGCCCGAATCGTTGATTTTCCTGCTCCTCGGCTGCTGCCTGACCTCCTGTGCATTTCCAACACCACTTTAATCTCACAAACTGTGCTCACTGGATCGTACTACCATCCATGAAAGATAGGGGCCAGAGGTGTGCGGGGAGACAAGGGAGAGCTCGCTGAAACAGTGATGAGGCGAGGTGTTGTTGCCTCACTTGGAGAACAACCATCCCAATAGATTTAAATCCCTTCCCGTTTTCTGCCACTCTCCACCATCCCAATGAACCCAAAAGCATTCCCGTTCACACCCACGGTACACCATCCCAATGTTCCCCAAACCCCTGCCCATTCTCTTCCACTCCACACCATGCCAATGAAACCAAATCCCTTCCCATTCACTACCACTCTACAGACTGCCAATGGACCCAAACTAGTTCCCATTGACACACACTCTACACCATCGCAATGCACGCAAACCCCCCCTTTCCCACTCTCACTCTAGGAAATTGCAATGGACCCAAACACCTTTCCGTTGACTTCCACTCTAACCTTCCAAATGGATCCAAACACCTGCCCATTCACTCATACTCCACACCATCCCAATGGACACAAACCACTTCTGGTTCACTCCAGATCTACACCACCTAAATGCACCCAAACCCCTTTCCGTTCACTCCCACTCTACACTGTACCAAAGGACCCCAACCCCTTCCTGTTCACTCCCGCAATACACCATCCGAATGGACCCCAAACCCTTCCCATTCACTCGCACTGGACACGGTATCAAAGGTCCCAAACCCTTTTCCGTGCACTCCCACTCTACCCCATTCCAATGGACCCCAACCCTTTCCTGTTCACTCCCACTCTACACCGTTCCAATGGAACCAAAGTCTTTTCTGTTCACTCCCACTCTACACCATCCCAAAGTAACCCAAATCCTTACGTTCACTCCCAGTCTACACCATCCCAATTAATCCAAACCCCTTCATATTCACCTCCATTCTCAATCTGGGTATAAAAAATGAAGTTCGATTGTCTTGATGTGTATGTCACTGTCTGGGCCCATAAATTATTTCGCCATCCCCAGTTGCCCAATTGACGAGCTGGGGGTGAGACGCCATTTTGAACCGCTGCAGTTCTACGTACTGTGGGGTCGATATACAATACCTCTGAAGGAAAGGGAATCCCAGGATTCTGACGCAACGACACTGAGGGAACGGCCGATATATATATCCAAAAAGGGGGTGATGAGGGGCTCGGAGGGGGAGCTTGCAATAGGATGGTATTCCCCTGTAGCTGTTCTCCCTTGTCCTTCGAGATGGAGGTGGTTGTAGGGTTTGGAAGGTGCTGTCTGAGAATCTCTGGTGAGTTTATGCAGTTGACTTTGTAGATGGGACACCCTGTTGCTACTGAGCGTCGGTGGGGGTAACGGAGGGGCTGTGATGCCATTCAGTATGAAAATTGCCGTTAGCTCTCTATAGTGGGAAGGTATACTCGGCAGAGATCTGTCTGTCGGATGTTGCACGTCCAGTTCAGAAAGCAGTGGTAAGTTTGTGATAAACTGAATTTACAAAGAAACATAAGAGCTGCACCGAAACATGGCTCAGAGATCCGAAACAAAACACCAACCGTAAGAGAAGGTGCTGCTACTCACAAAACAGCAAAACCACACAAAACACTGAAGTGGTTTCTTACCGTCTCCACCCTCTCTCTCTCTATACACTGACGGGTGTCTCTCAGTATCCTCTCTCTCTCTCACACAGGGAGATATCTGGACACTGACTATTGTCTCACTATCCCCTTTCTCTCTCTCAGGCACATAGCCATACACTGACTCTCTCCTTTTCACTTGGGTCGAGCAGTTTAGCACTTCGGGCGATATTTTGTAGATGAGAGGAGAAAAAGTTAAAATTGTCCTTAGGGGTTATTGTTGACACAGTCAGTGGATCATGTGCAGTTAAATGTGCAGAGGAATTGGTGCGTGTGGGTACACTAAGAGCATTTAAATGTGTTTCTATAAAAGTGCAGGAGTTCGCTTGGTTGAAGGGATATCTTCCAAGGAGGGGCTGGTGGTACAGGTTGACGTTCCATGGATTTCTCACTCTCTCACTCTATCTCGCTCTCTCTCTCTCCCTCTGTGTCTCCCTATCTCACTATCTTTCTTTGTCTCTCTCTCTCTCTATACCTCTCTCTCTATATCCGTCTCTATCTCAGGGAGATAACGGTGCAATGTCTCTTATTGCCCTCTCTCGCGCTCTCAGGGACATGTCTGTACACTGAGGCATTTGGATAGGTATATGAATAAGAAGGATTTGGAGGCATATGGGCGAGGTGTTAGCTGGCGGGACTAGATTGGTTTGGGATATCTCATCAACGTGGACGGCTTGGACCGAAGGCTCTGTTTCCATGCTGTACATCTCTATGACTTTATGACTGGTATCTCTCAGTTCCCGATCTCTCTCTCTCAAGGAGATATCTGTGCACTGACTGGTGTCTCTCAGTCCCCTCTCTCTCAGGGAGATATCTGTACACTGACTGGTGTCTCTCAGTCCCTTCTCTCTCTCTCTCTCTCTCTCTCTCTCTCAGGGAGATATCTGTACACTGACTGGTGATGTGCTCTACCTCTCTTTCTATCAGGGTGCTATCTGTACACTGACCTGTGTCTCTCAGTAACCCCACCCCCACCCTCTCTCTCTCTCTCAGGGCCACATGTGTAGACTGGATTGCTCCTTTTCCCTTGAATAGTGTAATGCAGCATCGTTGGGTATATTATCGAATTGAGAAGAGAATGATTTAAAATTAGCTTTTGAGATTTTTGTTAACACACTGGGAGGTTTATGAGTGAGTTAAACATGCAGAGGAAGTGCTGCATGTGAGTTCAGTAAGAACGGTTACATGTGTTTGAAACGACTGCATGAATTGGCAAGGTGACAGGAATATATTCCAACAATGGCTGGTGGGAAAGGTTTACGTTGGAATTCTGGGGTCAGCAAGGATTTTTCACTTTCTCTCTCTCTCTCTCTCTCTCTCTCTCAGTCTCCCTCTCTTTCCCCCCCACCACCCACCCACCCACCCCACTCTCTCACACACACACACACACACACACACTCTCTCTCTCTCTCTCTCTCCCTCTCTGTCTCTCTCTCTCTCACTCTCTCTCGCTCTCTCAGGGTCCTATCTTGACACTGTCCAATGAGGAACTTAACACTTTAGTGTACATTTTGAGTGGAGAGGTACAGATTTAAAATGAGCTTTTAAGACTATTATTTTCATACTGGTAATTCATGTTTGAGTTAAACGTGCAGAGGAAGTGGTGGATATGAGTACAGTAAGAACGATTAAATGTGTTTCAATAAAAGTTAATGGGGTGTCGTGGTTGGACGGATATGTTCCAAGTCCGTGCTGGTGGCACACGTTCACATTGGAACTCTGGAGTCAGCATGGATTTCTCACTTTCTCTCTCTCTCGCACACACATACACACCTTCTCACTCTCTGTTTTTCTCTCTCTCTCACCTCCCCCCCCCCCCCCTCTATCTTGGCCCCCTCTCTCTAGCTCTCTCTCTCTCCCTCTCTCTCTCAGAGAGATATCTGTACACTGACTGGTGTTTCACAGTCCGCGCTCTCAGGGAGATTTCTGTGCAATGAATACTGGGTTGACTACCCCCTCTCCTTCTATCAGGGAGATTTATACACTCTCACTGGTTTATCTCTGTTCCCTGTCTATCTCAGTGAGATCTCTGCTAAGTCTGGTGTATTTCACTCACCTCTCTCCCTCAGCGAAGTAAGTGTACTCTGAGTTCTATCTCTGAATACAATATCTCTCTCTCTCGCTCTCTCTCTCTCTCTCTCTCTCTCAAAGAGATATGCCTACAATGACAAGTGACTGCCTGCCTCACCTCGTAGTCTTAGGGAGATATCTGCACACTAACTTGTGTCACTCTGCCGCCTTTCTCTCTCTATTTCAGGGAGTCATCTGTGAATGGACTGGTGTCTCTCAGTCCCTCTTACTTTCTCTCTCAGGGAAATATCTGTACATGACTGGTGCATTTCCATTCCTCTCTCTCCATCAGCGTGGTATCTGTACGCTTACTGTAAACAGACTT
Organism: Chiloscyllium plagiosum; assembly: GCF_037043375.1. Classification (NCBI taxonomy): domain Eukaryota; kingdom Metazoa; phylum Chordata; class Chondrichthyes; order Orectolobiformes; family Hemiscylliidae; genus Chiloscyllium; species Chiloscyllium plagiosum. The sequence goes on from NW_028270179.1 coordinate 39,699,038, forward strand.
TCCCCTCTCTCTCTCAGGTCGATATCTTTACACTGACTGCTGTCTCTCAGTATCCCTTCTCTCTCACTCTCTCAGGGAGGTATCAATGGTTCACGTGTGAGTTTAACGTGCAGAGGAAGTGATGCGAGTGGGTACAGTAAGAACCTTTGAATAAAAGTGCATGAATTGGCAAAGTCTGTGGGATATGTTCCAAACTGGGGCTAATGGGGCAGGTTGACTTTGGGATTCTGGTATCAGCGTGGATGTCTCACTAAATCTCTCTCTCTCTACCTCTCGCTCTCTCTCTCAAAGAGATATGCGTACAATCACAAGTGACTGTTTGCAGCCCCTCGCACTTTCGCTCCCACCCTTTCTCTTTATCAGGGAGATCTATATACTCTCAGTGGTTTATTCCTGTCCCTCTCTATCTCAGTGAGATATCTGCAAAGACTGGTGTATTTCATTCACTGCGCAATCCCTCAGGGATGTAAGTGAATTCTGAATTGTATCTCTCAATAAACCTCTCTCTCTCTTATTCTCTCTCTCTCATTCTCTCTCTCTCTCTCTCTCTCTCTCAAAGAGATATGCCGACAATGACAAGTGACTGTCTGACCACACCCACCCCCCACCCACACACTCTCAGGGAGATACATGTACACTGACTTGTGTCAGTTTGTACCCCCCCTCTCTATTTCAGGAAGACATCTATACATGGACTGATGTCTCTCAGGCCCTCTCTCTCTCTCAGGAAAATATCTTTACACTGATTGGTGTCTCTCAGTTCCCGCTCTCTCTCTCAGGGTGAGACCTGTACACTAACTGGTGTCTCTCAGTCCCCTCTCTGTCAGGGAGATATCTGTACACTAACTGGTGTCTCTCTGTCCCCCCTCTCTCTCTCTCAGTGAGATATCTGTACACTGACTGGTGTCTCTCAGTCCCCTCTCTGTCAGGGAGATATCTGTGCACTAACTGGTGTCTCTCCGTCCCCTCTCTCTCTCTCTCAGTGAGATGTCTGTACACTGACTGGTGTCTCTCAGTCCCCTCTCTCTCTCTTTCTCAGTGAGATATCTGAACACTGACTGGTGTATTTCCATTCTTCTCACTCCCTCAGGGTGATATCTGTACACTCTCTGTTCACACACTTTCCCCTCTCTATCCCAGGTAGATGATTTTACACTGACTGGTGACTCTCAGTTCCCCTTCTCTCTCGCTCTCTCACGGAGATATCAGTGGTTTACGTGTGAGTTCAACGTGCAGAGGAAGCGGTGTGTATGGGTACAGTAAGACTGTTTAAATATGTTTGAATAAAAGTGCATGAATTGGCAAGTTTGGAGGCGTATGTTCCCTCGAGGGGCTGGTGGGACAGGTTTACTTTGGGATTCTGGGGTCAGCATAGAATGCTCACTCAATCTCTGTCCCTCTCTGTCTCCCCAACTCACTATCACTCTCTATCTCTCTCTCTCAAACTCTCTCTCTCTCTCTCTCTCTCGCTGTGCCCAGCTTCATCCTTCTCTCTATCTTTCTACCTCGGGACATGCCTGTACACTGATTGGCGTCTCTCAGTCATATCTATCTATCTATCTATCTATCTATCTATCTATCTATCTATCTATCTATCTATCTATCTATCTATCTATCTATCTATCTATCTATCTATCTATCTATCTATCTATCTATCTATCTATCTATCTATCTATCTATCTATCTATCTATCTATCTATCTATCTATCTATCTATCTATCTATCTATCTATCTATCTATCTATCTATCTATCTCTGTCTCTCCTCTCTCTCTCCCACCCCCTTCTCTCTCACTCTCAGGTACATATCTGTACACTGACTCAGTCCCACCCCGTCTCTCTCAGAGACATAACTGTACACTGACTATTTCGTTTTCTCTTGAATGGTGTAATTTCGCACTTTGGGATATATTTTCGAGTTGAGAGGAGAAGTATTTATAAATGGCGTTTGTAGTTATTGTTTACAAACTGGGTGGTTCATGTGTGAGTTAAACTTGTAGAGGAAGTGGTGAATGTGGGTACAGTAAGAGCGATAAAATTATTTGAATATAAGTGCAGGAACTGGAAAGTTTAGAAGAGTATATTCTAAGCAGGGGCTGGTAGGAGATTTCTACGTTGCGATTCTGGGGTCAGCATGGATTTCTCACTTTTTCTCTCTGTCTCTCTCGTCCCCCCCCCCCCTTTTTTTCTCTCTCTCACTCTCACTCACCCTCTTTGTTTCTTTCTATCCCCCTCTCTTTCCCACTCTCTGTCTCTCCCCTCTCTCTCACTTTCTCTCTCTTTCTCTCTCCGTCTCCCCTACCTCTCTCTCTCTCTCTGTTTATATTTCGATCTATCTATCTCATGGAGACATCTGTTTGGTGATTGGTGTCTCTCAGTCCAGCCTATCTTCTCAGCATTATATCTGTACCCTGACTGGTTAACTTTCACTTGAGTGGGGTAATTTAGCCCTTTTAAGTGCATTTTCCAGTTGAGAGGAGAAAGACTTAAAAATGGAGTTTGACGTTATTGTTTACCAAGTGGGTGGTTCATGTGAGAAATAAACGTGCAGAGGAAGCGGTGTGTATGGGTACAGTAAGAACGTTCAAATATGTTTGAATAAAAGTGCACGAATTGGCAAGGTTTGAGGAACATGTTCCCATCAGGGGCTGATGGGGCAAGTTGACGTTGGTATTCTGGGATCAGCATGGATTTCTCACCAAATCTCTCTCTCACACTCTCTAGCTCTGTCTCCTCAACTCACTTTCTTTCTCTGTATCTTTCTCTCTGCCTGTATGCCCATCTCACCCTGTCTCTCTCAATCTCTCTCTCTCTCTCTCTCTCTCTCTCACTCTCTGCCCCGCACCGTCTCTCTCTCCCTCTCTCTCTACCTCAGGGACATATCTGTACACTGACTGATGTGTCTCAGTCCCTTCTCCCATGGACATACCTGAACACACACTCGTTCCTTTTCGCTTGAATGGGTTAATTTTCCACTCTGGGGTAAATTTTCAAGTTGTGGGGGGAAGGATATAAAATTAGCTTTTGCGGTTATTGTTTACAGTAAGAACGTTTAAATGTGTTTGAATAGAAGTGCATGAATTGGCAAGTTTAGAGATATGTGTTCCAAACAGGCTCTGGGCTGGAGTCACAGGTTTATGTTAGGATTGTGGGGTCAGCATGGATTTCTCACTCTCTCTCTCTCTCTCCGTCTCTCTCTCTCTATCTCTTTATTCCCCTCCCCCAATCTTTTTCTCTGTCTCTCTCTATCTGTACCTCTCTTGCCCTCTTTCCTTCTCTCTCTCTCTCTCTCTCTCTCTCTTTGAGATATCAGTACACTGAGTAGTTTCTCTCACTTCCTCCCTTACTCTCAGTGACATATCTGCACAGTGAGTCTTGGCTCTGGAGGGAGCTTTCTCGTGTCTGCATGGGTTTTCTCCGGGTGCTCTGGCTAACTCATACAATCCAGGGATGTGCAGATTAGGGAGTACTGGGCCGTGCCCATAGTGCCCAAAATGTGTTGGGTACGGCGAATAGGCAGTGCAAAACTGCTGCAGTGGCCAGGGAAGTGCAGGCGGGGATGGATTAGCCGTGCTAAATTGACCTGTCATGTACAGGGATGTGCAGGTTAGGGTGGATTAGCCAGGCTACTTGTCTAGTAGTATCCAGAGATGGAGAGGTTATGGTGGATTGGCCATGATAAATTGACCCATAGTGCCCACTGATGTGCAGATTCAGATGGATTGGCCATGCTAAATTTCCCTGTATGCCCAGGGATGTGCAGGTTAGGATGGATTGGCCGTGCTAAATTGCCCATAGTGTCCTATGCAGGCCAGGTGGATTATCCATGGCAAATACAGCGTGACAATTAAGGGGTAGGTCTGGGAGGATCGATGTGGAAACAATGGGCCGAATGGCGTCCTTCACCATTGTCAGGATTCTATGATAACGTTGCAATGAATGGGAAAAGTGTCTTGCCCTTTGGGATAACGTTGCAGAGCTGGGTAGATTGGGAGGCAGGAAGTTAGAATTTCGTGTTCATAAAATTGGGAAAGCACTGCCTGGTCCTTTTAAACGATGGTGCTTTTTCTGTAATTAGAAATTTATAATGGCCTTCTGCAAGCTGCAGCTTGAAAGTTTGCAAGGAAACAGAAACCACCCGAATTTAAATCTTTGTACCAAAAGGCCGAGCAATTGCAAACAGCCATCTTTGCCATGACAACAGGCATTTGGATTGAGCCAATCAGTTTAAAACAGGCCCGTGGATAACAAAAAAAAACCTCTTGAATTTAAATCTGATGCGTTTTCACAACATGGGACCCATCACATTGCAAGAAATATTGACGGAACATCAAGGATGTAAAAAGCAGGGGTCATTTGGTCAAAGACCGAAGAGCGAGTTGACGTCCACGAGAGATAACGGCACTCAGCTCTCCAGAGAGAATCGTTGGCTTTCACTACCTCCTCTATGCCAAAGTTAAAACACTGTTAAAGTAACAACGGAACCAATGACACAGCTGGTGACGATTCCTGACAGAAGAATCAATGGAAAATGCACAGATCATTCCAGAGGATGCGTAACCTGACTTTTATTTCGAGAGAATAAATGTATGGTTTTATCTGAGTGGGTCTTGTATTTATTGGAGCAGAATAACATGAGAATCTTACTTTATTCATGAACATGTTAGTAGTTAGAGAGGATTTATTCAGATTATTAATAGTTGAGTTAAATTCGATTAATAAAATGGTACGTACTGAGAATGAAGTTGCTTCATGGATTTATTTTATTTCACCACTAGATGTCGGTGAAAGCAGGTTACGCAACTTTATGTAGTCTATTTCCAGATTATAAGGTGAGGTGCTCCTCCTTGGGTGTTTCGGTTTTAATTCTCAGAAGAAGTGGGGGTGGGGAGTCAAGCTCCACTTTATAACAGATCGGCGGCTCGGGTCCTGGATTTTGGTCTGGGGTTTGGACACTGCTGCCTCAGAAAGCCAGGGAACTAGGCTCAATTCCGACCTTGGGCGATGATCTGTGTGGTGTTTGTACATTCTCCACCTGTATGCGTGGGTTTCCTCCAGTTCCTCATAGCGTTCAGGGATGCATAGGTTAGGTGCATTAGACAGGGGTAAACGTAGAGTAATGGGAAATGGGTTTGCATGGGATACCTTTCAGGGGACTTGTTGGGCTCAAGGGCCTGTTTACACACTGTGGGGACTCTATGGTTCTTTGAAGTGGAAATAATGTTCCAAGAAGACATCATAGAGATGACTCAAGGCAAATGGAGTTTCTGGACCATTTTGGTTTACAAACCTGATGGTAATCAATGTTTCGGCACAGATTATTGGAATTTCAATGCTGTGATTCAATCTAACTCGTTCCCAATTCCAAGGCTGGAGTATTATGTTGATAAAGTGGGGCAAACCACGTGCATCACAAAGTTGGAGATACTTTGCAGTTACTGGCAAGTACCTTTGTCAGAGAGTGCAAAAGAAGCTTCTGCTTTTAGATTCATGGGCTCATAGAGTCTTACAGCACAAGGACAGGTGCTTTGGCTCAGACTGGTCTATGCCGACCATCTATGCTAATCCTGTTACCCTGCACTTGTTCCATATTCATCTAATCCTGTCCTATCCATATTTTGCTTTGTCCAAATGTTTTTTAGATGTTGTTAATGTGCTCGCCTCAACCACTTCTGCCTGTCGCTCATTCCGCACGTGTTACACCTTCTGTGTAAAAAACGTTGCCCCACAGATTCCCTTTTATTGTTTCCCCTCTAACTTTAAACTGATGCCCTCTAGTCCTCAATTCATCAACCCTGAGATAAAGACTGAGTTCTTTCATCCTATCCATGCCTTTCATTTGATCTTATAAAGCTCTATAATGTCTTCTCTCAGTCTTCTACTCTCGATAGAAAAAAATGCCCCAGCTTATCTAACCTCTCCATATAACTCAGACCGTTGAATCCTGGCAACATCCTTGTAAATTTCTTTTGCACTCTTTCCATTTTAGGAACACCCTTTCTATAGCAAGGTGACAAAACAGAGCACAATACTACGAAGTGCGGCCTCATTAATGTCTTTATAATTGCAACACTGCTTCCCAACGTTTATACTCAGTGCACTGACTGATGTAGGCCAGTGTGCCCAACACTGTCTACCCGTGACTTTACTTTCCGAAAACTGTGAAAATGAACTCCAAGATCCTTGTGTTCCACTACTCTCCGAAAGGCCCTACCTCCAGTACAAAAGCAATCGCCTCCAGCCCCTACAGCCCGTCCCAATCACTCTCACATCCGCCAAACTCTGCATCCGTTCCCTATCACTGCAAAATCCTCCAGCACCTATACTCTTGCACTATCTCTGTCATGCAACAGCCACTACCTCCATATCTTTGTAACCCTCTCTTCAGCGTCTGGACCCCTCCTTACCTGCATAACCTCCTCCAGCCCCTACAATCCTGCCTACCTCTGTCACACCCGCCAGCTCCTACACCACTTCCCTATCTGTGTAACCGCCTTCAACCCCTACTCCCCCTCCCTATATCTGTAATCTCCGACAGTCCCTACACACCCTCCTATCTCTGTAACCCTCTCTAGCCCCTATACAGCCTCCCTATCTGTGTAAACCACACCAGCCACTACACCCCCTCCCTCTTTTTGTAACCCCCTCCAGCACCAACCCCCTCCCTGTCTCTGTAACGCTCTCCAGCCCCTACAGAGCCTCCCTATCTCTGTAACCCACTCAAGCCCCGACACCCCCTCCCTGTCTCTATCCCCCTCCAGTCCCTACACTCCATCCCTATCACTGTTGCCTCCTCCAGTACCCACACCCCTCTTGATCTAAGTAACCACCTCCAATCCCTCCAATCCTCTCTATCTCTCTAATATCCTCCAGCTGCTGCATCTCCTCCTTATCTATGTAACCTCCTCCAGCCCCTCCCTCTCCATATCTCTGTAACCTCCTCCAACCCCTACACTCCCCCGTAACCACTTGCAACACAACACACCTTCCCCATAATGACACCAGAGACGACAGCTGCTGGATGGTTTTGAAATTAAGTTGATGCAATTTATATAAGTGTTTTTATTGGAACAGTATATTGTTGTAGAGTTGTCTGCAGATAAGAAGCTGTTAATAGAAAGGGGGCTAAGAGTTGTTTAAAGCTCACTTTGCGAGTTAAAGAAAAAATGATGATATTTTCTTTAAACAGTGGAATTTGCGAGCTCTCTGTCACTCATATTTTAAAGGAATACGAGGCAATGTGAGCTGGTCCTGTGTGCTTGGTTTAATTAACAAAGGGTTCACACCGTCTTGTTACGTTCTGAGGTCTCAGGTCCGTAATTTGGACACGTATAGACAGATTCAATCAGAGGTTTTGACAGATTGAATAGATTTGGGGACAAAAGATTTCATCAGATTTCAACACTTGTCGATTAGTGTCCTAGATCGTTAAATAAATCATAGTTTGATTAATTTTGGTTACTTGTGGTTGGTTAATTTATAAGTGAGGAAACTGAGTCGTAAGATTGTAATAGACGTTCTGGGGTTTGAAGATGATTCCTAAATGTGCCAGGAAAGTTTGGAAAGTCAGAGAAAGGTCATACTTTTAGAATGAGCAAGTAGGTTAGAATTAGGTTTAACCAGGGACAACAGTAAAGCTGTTATTGTAAAGGAGTTAGAAAAGTACTTCAGTGTGTCAGAGAAACAGACAAGTGCATAGAGTTAGAAAATTAAATTACAACTGAGGAAAAATGGAGATAAAGAAAGGGAAAGAAGAGCCATGAGAGAAGAGAGGGAGAGAAAGATAGATCATTAGATAGATAGTTGGATAAATAGATAGAAAGAGGGAGAGAGAGACAGAAAGAGAGAGAGAAAGTAATGAGAGAAAGAAAGGACAAAGGAAGGTAGGAAAGTTCTTAGTTGAGTACAAGGGAAGAAAGAGAGCGAGAGAAAGAGAGAGAGAGAGAGGGGAAAGAGAAGTGGAGAGAGAATTTGAGGTTCAGAAGTTGCAAATTACCAGTAAAGTCACGTTCACAGGATAGAAATGAAGAGAGAGGTAGCACTATATATGAAAATGTTAAAACACTGTCACATGTTGATGTGAAAGCGGTTGAAGACTTGTTAACTTCATTTGAAAGCTGGCTAGGCAGATGGAATGGTCAGGAACTTGTGGGTAATGCTAGTTCAGACTAAATTGGGAGGCAAAGCTCATGAAGTACTTGCCGCAATGTTAGTTGAGTGGTCAAAAATTATGAAGAGGTCAAACAGGATACTTGAGTGCTTATGAATCGGTACCAGAAGCGTACAGATCGCGGTTCAGAAACATAAAGAAAGAACCAGGTCAGACTTACGTAGAGTTCAGAAGAATTAAACATGGTCATTTCGATGGATGGGTGCGGGCCATAAAAGTAGATCATATCATGAGGATCTAAGCGAGATTAGAGTGGTGCTGGAAAAGCACAGCATGTCAGACAGCATCCAAGGAGCAGGAAAATCGACGTTTCGGGCAAAGTCCTTCATCGGGAATCGAGGCAGGGAGCCTGCAAGGAGGAGAGATAAATGGTGTGGGGGTGTGGGCTGGGGGGCTGGGTAGAGGTATCAAAGAGTACAATAGATTAGTGGGGTTCAGGATAGAGGTGATAAGTCAGAGACTAGGGTGGGGGCAGGTAGCAAAGAGTACAATAGGTGAATGGGGTGGGGATGGAGGTGATAGGTCAGAGAGGAGGGTGGGGGCAGGTAGCAAAGAGTACAATAGGTGAATGGGGGTGGGGATGGAGGTCATAGCCCAGCGGCGTGGGTGGAGTGGATAGGTGAGATTGGCAGGTACGAAAGGTCAAGAGGACAGTACTGACCTGGAAGGATGGAACTGGGGTAAGGTCGGCGGAGGGGAAATAAGGAAACTGGTGAAGCCCACATTGATGCCCTGGGGTTGAAGCGTTCCGAGGTGGAAGCTGAGGCATTCTTCTTCCAGGCGTCACGTGGTGAGGGAGCGGCAGTGGAGGAGGCCCAGGACCTGCATGTCCTCGGCAGAGTGGGAGAGGGAGTTGAAATGTTGGGCCATGGGACGATGGGGTTAATTGGTGCGGGTGTCCCAGAGATGTTCCCTGTAGCGCTCTGCGAGGAGTGGTCCAGTCTCATCAATATGGAGGAGACCGCATTAGGGAGCAACAGATAGTCGACGTAAAATAATGAGGAGCATGTATAATCAGTCTTTTTCCCAGGGTGGTAACACCAAAATTTACCTGGGAAAAAACGGGAGAATGAAAGAAAAAACTGGTCAGCCATGACTGAATGGCAAAGCAGACTTAATGGGCCGAATGCGCTAATTTCTGCTTTCATGCCTTGTCTTATCTTATCTCATCTCAATTTAGCTTATCTTAAGTTATCGTACGTTATCCATGTTCCCTACCCAAAATACTGCATTCCCCCGTGTGTGATGTCGGGACACTCAATAAAGTGCCGTAAAGGAGGGAGCTTCAGGAATTTGACTCCAGTCACACTGAAGGAACAGCTGCTCTTGCGCCAAGTCGGGATGGTGTGGTATTGATCGCAGGGGAACTTGCAGGAGCTGGTGTTCACTTCTGTTTGTTGCACTTCATCCTTCTCGATTGAAGTAGCCTTTTATTAGGAAGAGCCTTGGTGAATTTCTAACGTGCATCCTGTAGATAGTACGCACTACTGCAATTGAACATCGACTGTGCAGGGAGCGTCTGTTGACGTTACGTTGAGCTTGAGTTTTCCATCATCCTTCTAGTCATGGTCGAGATGGCCGGATTGGAAAGTATTCTTGAAGAAACCTTGGCTGCGTGTATTGTCGACAGTACACATTGCTGCCGCTGTGCCTCGGTGGTGGAGGGAGTATTTGGGAAGGTGGAGATCAGAGTCTCGATCGAGCAGGGGAGGGGGCATGTTTTGTTCTGCATTGTGTTGAGCGTCTTCAGTGTTGGCCCCATCCCGCAAGTAGGGAGAATTTCATCGCACTCCTGGCTTATGCCTTTTCGATACTGGGAGAGGCTGTCAGGGAGTGGGAGGGCGAGTTTGAGGGGAGTTACTCGCTGTAGGATTCCCAGCCTCTGACCTGCTCTTGTAACCACAGAATTGACATGAGGTTGGGTCCAGTTCAGTTTCCGCTCAATGCTAACCACCAGGATGTTGATAGTGGGAGGAGGAGGGATTCAGTTATGGTAACGCCATTGAACTTCAAGACGTTGATGGTTAGATTCTCTTTCAATGGTCCCCCCACGATGTTGATAGTTGCAGGGGATTCCGTGCTGGTAAAACGATTGAACGTCAAGGGAGCAATGGTTAGATACTCTCTCCATGGTAACACCAAGGATGTTGTTAGTGTGGTGATTCGGTGATGCTCGTTGCATTGTACAACACGTGACCATAGTTTGATTATCTCTTAATGGTAAATGACAGATTTTGATGCTCGGGAATTCAGTGATAGGGAAAACATTTAACATATTCGCATGATGCTTGTGTCACTTGTTATCAAATTAGCATGAAACCAATAGTGATTGTCACTCCCACACCTTTCACCCTCCACCCCAAAATGCATACTCAGCCCTCTCAGAAAGTTTTACAATGTGGTCTTACTGATTAAAAATTAAGTCATTTTATTTCCCACAGAGAATCGAATGGGTTATCTTTTATATGTGTTTGCATATTTGTTCCAGACATCACTAGCAATGGCTGATCTATGGATCAAGGGTAAGAACTGTCCCATTCAGGAATCATGTAATCACGTGATCTTGTGTCCACTGTGCCAGATCAAAAAAGGGTTGACCTGGGATCCTCACAGATTTGCAACATTTCCTACCCTCAGTGACCCTCACACCACTGTACCCGCAGTCCGATTGAGTTAACTTTCAACTTAAGTGTGTTTGGATTAAAAACAAAATGCAAGATTCATAAGGTGTTAACCAAACCTGTTTATTTCAATGACTGGAATTAATCCCAATCCCTGCAGATCCTAATTGTGCCTTTGGAGAATTCACAGACCTGTTTATTTTAGCAACATCTTTCAATGGTCGAGCACATATTGTCAACGGGAACATCGCATCAGACATTAACAGGGATCATCTTTTAGAGAGGAGAGGCGAGACCACGATCTGACAGTAATAGACTGAAGTGTTCCCTCAATGGAGTCAAACCTGAGATCAATAGATAGGAATCTCACAGCAATGGGACGGAGTATATCCTGGGCGTATTATATGCTTGAACATTATGTTGGCTTCTTCCCATTATCCTTATCCGATCGGATATATTACATACTACAGATCGCTCAAGCTGGCTACTATCCCGTCCTGGCTGCAATTGGAGTTCCTGGTGATTATATCTGCCTCCACTATTAACAGGGGGAAATTAATGAGAAATGTATGGATGGTGTTGAAATTAAGTTCGTTTTGTTTCCTGCTGTCACTTTTTCAAGATAAAGCACATCTCCATACCAAAGTGTACACAGCATTGAATTCACTTTCTGTATGTTGGTCTCAATGTGACCCTGAAGTTGAGTTAGTTCTCCAATTTGCACGATCGAGTTATGTGGTGCTCCTTATTTGTGGATTTACGGGATCCCAACATGTCAATATTAATTTATGGATAATTTTGTTCAAATTCATTGACTCCCATTTGCAGCCAATGGACAGACTAAATCACGTCAGGGCTGGATGGACAAATGAGTTTTGAAACGCCAATTATCAATCCATTTTAAAAAAACAGGTAAGCTTGCATTGAGTCTGAATGTATATCAACACTGTTTTCTCATTCCTCACAGTTAACTTACTGACGATTCTCGTTTTGTCTCGGGGAAAGTGTGGTCTTTCTAAGTGTATCACTCACTACCTGATGGCCATGGCAGTTGCGGATCTTCTGGTCGTCATACTGGACCTGATCTTGAGACAGATCCCTGCTGTATTTCGGGAACGCTTCTCCTTCATGTTTCACATCCCTGTGTGCAATATACATGCTGTCCTGCTTTATGCAGTCACTGACTGTTCTGTCTGGTTCACTGTCACTTTCACCTTTGACAGATTTGTGGCCATTTGTTGCCAGAAAGTAAAAACTAAATATTGCACTGAGAAAACAGCCACTGTTGTTCTGTTAATAGTGACTGCGTTGAGCTGCTTGAAGAACATTTTCTGGTATTTCATGTTGACAGAATGGTATCAACTTCAGAACATGCCTTGGTTCTGCCGTGTTGTGACTGATGTCAGGTATTCAAAGGCTTGGGTTGCAATTGAATTTCTCCATCACATTCTAACACCATGTGTCCCATTTGTCCTCATCCTGATGCTCAATGCATTCACCGTCAGATACATTTTGGTGAGTAGCAGAGCCCGTATGAGACTCCGGAATCGCAGCACCGGGGAGAGTCCCAGAGACCCAGAGATGGAGAGTCGAAGGAAATCCATCATTCTACTCTTTGTTATCTCTGCTAATTTCATCCTGTTATGGTCAATGTTAATGCTGATTTCTATATATACCCGCATGATATTTGTTGCACGAGTGACTATGCATATACCAGACTTTGTGCAAGAATTGGGATTCATGTTGCAGTTACTGAGCTGCTGCACCAACACTGCAATTTATGCAGTGACCCAAACTATGTTCAGAAGGGAGTTGAAAAATGTGGTGAAATATCCCTTCGTTCTGATTGTAAGTGTCATGAAACGATGAGGAGGCAAATGCATTTGCATCAGCGGAGCACAAGACCTCTGATTCCAGAGAAACGTCAATTCTATATTAGTTTGTGATGACCGTAAGCAGCAGAACCGCTGAGCACCCAGACTGACACCTGGTTCCATAGAACACGTTTTGAATTGCTTTTCGTTTTCACTGAGATGACTCTGAATGAAGCAGTCAGACAATGCAGATATTTTAAACCATGCAGCGAAGTTTATTGGTAAAATAATTAAGTTAAACAGTTGAAACAAATCTGTTATATTAAGATATGAGTTTGAATATATTTAGACACAGATGTGAATAAAATCTCATTGCAGCTTTAGCACAGGACACAAAACAACCACCAGGCCTGTACCCAAAACATCTATCACAAACTCTCATCGTAGAACCTGTATACCAGAACCTCAGTAGGTATAACTCATTTCTGTTTTCAACTTGTGAGTACAAATGTAGACAGCGTTTTTCTTCTTATTGTGCATTTGAGCGTCAATGTCTTCAGTTCTAAAAAGTGATCTCTTCAGGGTTTTAAATCAATGCGTCTATCGATGACAACCATCAACTCTTCAGTATATTGTAATTAATTAATTAATTAGCTTTATTGTCACATGTACTCAAATGCACCCAGTAAGACGTTTATGAGTCACCACATACAGCACCAGCGTACTTCCAAAGGTGCCTAGGTACAGCTTTTTTCAGTGATAACATTAGTTACTGAAATCGGGTATTATGCGAACAATTCTCATGTTATGCGTGTATGTTGGGATATTTGGCCAAAACCTGCTTACTGAAAAAAAAAGTGCTTCCCTCTGCAATTGCATGTAACAGGAATGTTAGCAAAACTCACCGCAGTCAGGAAATATCTGTAATGTAAGTCAATGGACAAATGTGCAAAGAGGAGAGTGAACCTAAATTCTGCAGGTAGCTGGGGCAACCGTGCCTATCATGGTAAGATACTGTTCCTGTTTATTGAGTATAGTGGTATGATAAGAGCAAAACATCTTGCTTCAGCTTGTTGCCAATGGGAATATGTTGTGACTGACCAAGGACTGGAATAACCTGAGAATCATCAAGAGGAAAAGCATTAACGTAATTGGACCTACATGCTTTGCCTGGTCAAAGGTATAAAAGAATGATGATTGCTCTATTTGGGGAGACTGCTTGGTTGTAATCCCACTCTTCGGGTGACCTCCGATCTTCCCAGACGATGTTGTATAAGAAACTATGGTGTGACGTGCTCCAAATTTGCACTTTGAGTAATTTTTACCTGCAATATGTACAGATTGACAATATCACCGGCACACAGCGCCATCCCTGTTAGAGGGTTCCTGGTTTGAGCAAAGACTTGTATCTCGGTTCCCAGTTGCAATTCTCCTGGGTATGCTCGCCGAGCTGAGAATTTGGTTTGCAAACGCTATATTCCCTTTCCAGATGACATGCTCAGTGCTGTGGAGCCTCCCCTGAAGCGCTGTGGCACTGTGGGAGTTGGAACTGCATAGGTTCCATTCCACTGCTTCCTGTTGCCCGGTTCCAGCTGTTCATTGTATTGCTTGCTATATTGGATCTGAGTCAATGAGTTTATTGATGGGGAGCGTGGATGAGTGGTTTGCTTCTGGAAATTCTCTGGCTGTCCTCCAGCTTGTCCTATTGTTCCGATGTTGTCCCGGTCAAATTTGCGTTCCTTGTCCTCTCTTTGTATAGCTAGTAGAGACAGCTGGTTGTGGTGATTAGGCGCTAGTTGAATAGCAAGAACTTTAGAATCAACAAATAGAAATTTATTTATCTGACTATAACAGTGAGTAACTAAACTAAGGTATTACCAAACCAAATAAATAGCTGTACAATGGGCAACTATTCCTGAATAAAACAAGATTCTAATGATGTGCTGTTCCAGCACAAGTCGCACTCATATTGCAAGAGTAGAATTTAGTCTCTGAAAATTACAACCAGGTTATGTGTCTTCCGAAATATTCTGAGCCTTCTCCGTCGAGTCTTCGACAGTAACGCCTTCGCCATCATTGGCTCCGTTGTTATTTAAATGGTCCTTCCTCCAAGACATAGAGGAGCTATCAGAGCCAACGATTCTCTCCTGAGAGCTCAGGGCTGTTAGCTCAGGTGAATGGCAGTTAGCTCTGGGGTCATTCTCCAACTGCCCCCCTTCTTTTACTCCTGTGATGATATATTAATATTTCCTACAAAGAGATTTGTCCTGTGTTGTCAAAACCTTCAGATTGAAATTTACTCGAGTTTCGGTATCGAAGTGGCTGATTCACACTGTTTGGTTGAATTCAAATGTCTGTTGTCTCAGTAAAAACTGTTCCCTGGTCTGCTAACTGTTCGGTCTTTGGATAAAAGGTTTCGGTTTGTTGCTTGTATGTTGTTGCATTTTAATTTCTAATCATGGGAATAAAATCCACCCTTTAAAATACTTTCCTCCTTAGCATTTTACAGTTTTACAAACTACAAATTCTAACTTCCGGTCTCCAAATCGACAATTGCTCTCCCCAGTTCCACAACAGGAGACAGTGTTACTTCTCTGCAGGAGATATCATGAAAGCCTTACGTAATCCATTTTATTTTCTCCCGGAAGATGCTGTACGCTGTGGCGTTTACTTGGCAGGTCAGAGACTCGATAAATTAAGGGCATCACCTCAGAACACGGTGTTGGAGATTTGATACAGAGATGAGGAGGAATTTCTTATCTCTGAGGGAAGCGAATCTCTGGAATTCTTAACCACAGATGTCTGAGAGAGGGAGAGAGAGAGAGAGAGGGAGAAGGGGTGGGAGATCGAGGGAGAGAGGGAGTGAGAAAGTTTTAATTGGGAAGTAAATAAAGGGCACAGGGGGAGAAAGGCAGGAGAACGGAATTGACGATGATCAGGTCAGCCATATTCTCACTGAATGGCGAAGCAGAAATGATGGGCTCGAGGATGTCCTTCTGCTCCTTATGTCCTCCCAGAGTTGACAAAAATATGCAATCGTTTGATATGTAAAGGAAATATGAGATAACGCAAAACAGATTAGATGGTTGAAATGATTGTAATAACAGTTAAACTGAATTAAAGGTCTGTGGATCATTCTTTAGAAATAATTCAGGAAAAGTAAACAGTGGAAGCTTCACAGTTGAATGTCAATTTACAGATTCCTAATTGATTGAACTTTCTCTGTCCCCTTCCGTACTGTTTGGCTGCATTCCAGTTCTCAGACAGGGATGTTTCTTTACCTGCCGTGCAGGTACGATGAGTGGATGCTTATTCGACGACACTCACCCCCAGGACAGCTTGTCTCGGCATGTGAGTGCACCCAGACCAGGTACACGTTGGATTTATTTAACTATCAGATTAGATTTCCTGCAGTGTGGAAACAGGCCCTTCGGCCAAACAAGTCCACACCGACTCCCCGTAGAGTAACCCACCCAGACCCATTCCCCGACCCTATATTTACCCCTAACAAATGCACCTAAAACTATGGGAAATTTAGCATGGTCAATTCACCTGACCTGCACACCTTTGGAATGTGGGACGAACCTGGAGCACCCAGAGAAAATCTGCGCAGACACGGGGAGAATATGCAAACTCCACACAGACAGCCGCTCGAAACTAGAATCGAATCCAGGTCGCTGGTGCTGTGAGGCAGCAGTGATAACCACTGAGCCACCTTTGACACCACTTCTTACGGATTCTTGAAAGGGAGCAGGCACAGCGGTAAGGGTATGGGAAAGAGGTGGTGTTGCTGGATTCGAAATCCAAAGGGGCCAGGCAAAGGAAATAATCTCAACTCATCCCAAGGCCGCTGCTGTGTGCCAAACTTAAGCTCGTGAACCTGATGTCATGAAACGTTTGAAACAATGCTTTTACACACCAGTGCAGGCAGATGAGTCGAGGGTGTTGGTTGTGTGATGTGATGTCAGCGCTGTCACAGTGAAATGGTAGACGAGGGGTACAGACGAGGATCTCAACATCTGGGAGCGCACAATCTTCAGGTTAGAACGGAGATGCGTAAAGGAGGAGGTATTTCCACAATGTCATGTGATATGAGCAGAACACAACACAGAGGACAACCAGGTTGATGAGCGTGTTCAATAAACGCTTATACAGTCAGGAAGACATAGCAGGGCACATATGCTGGCAACTCACAGAAAAGTGTAAAACTAGTTGTGTAATAACCGCAGGAGATTTCGAAGCCCCCGATATTAACTGTGACGAACAAAGTGTAGAATGCTGAGTGGACATGGAATTCTTAAAAATCTTTGCAGGAGAGAGTTTTAAGTCAGGTTGGAGGAAATCCTTCAGAGTCAAAGGGTTATGCTGGGTTTGATATTGATGAAGCGAAGTTGGTCATTTTGGCAGTGACAACAAAAGACCAGAACATAACTTAAACGAGACAAATTTGCAGAAAACTGGAACACAAAGGAAATTGTGTGAAACATAGAGCTGGCATGTCGAGTCAGCAGGTAAGCTGGAAATCTCACGGAATGTTGTTTCTTGTTTCAAGGAGTAGGGAATTCTTGGTGCAACACTGGATGGAGTTGTATTTCGATAACTGTGAGGTGCTGCATTTTTGGAAAGGCAAATTAGGTAAGGACTAATGCACTTATTGGGAGGGTTCTAGGGAGTGTTGTTGAACAAAGAGACGTGAGAGTTGAGGATCATAGTTACTTGAAGGATTAGTTACCGGCAGACAGGGTGGCGAAGAGCTATTTTGATGCACTTACCCTTATTGTTCTGCACATTGTGTTGGGATGTCATGTTGCAGATGTACATTGGGTCGTCCACTTTTGTGTGTTCAATCCTGCTCTCCCCGCTGTTGCAAAGATATTGTTAAAGTTTAAAGGGTTCAGAAAAGATGTACAAGAACGTTGGAGGGATGTGCTTCAGGGGAAGGCTGAATAAAGTTGGACTGCTTTCACCGGAGTGTCTGAGTCTGAGGGGTAACCTCTCGAGGTTCACATATCATGAGAGGTAGAGATAGGGTGAAGGCACAATGTCTTTATCCCCACGATAGGGGAGACCAAAAGCAGACAGCATAGGTTTAAGGCGAGAAGGGAAAGATTCAAAAAGGGACCCCAGGGGCAAGGTTTTCATGTAGGGGGTGACGTGTGCATGAACTGAGCTTGACACAGGAAGTAGTAGAGGCTGAAACAATGACTAAAATGTAACCAGCATCTGGATGGCACATGAATAGGAAGGATTGAGGGATTTAGGCCAAATGCTGGCAAATGGGATGAGACTATGGTTGTGGAAAGGACGTTTGCTGAGGACTGTCTACTGAGGTAGTTTGGGGAGAGGTTAGAATTAGGAAAGTAAAGGTCACCCTGTTGAGAGATTTATCTCGGCCTCCAAAACGTTCCAGAGGTGTAGAAAGAAGGATAGCAAAGATGATTCTTGATAGGAGCGAAAGCAACAGGGTAATTGTTACGGGGGACTTTAACTTTTCTAATATTGATTCGAAATGATATAGATTGAGTACTTTAGATGGGCGAGTTTTAGTTCAACGTGTGCGGGAAGGTTCCCTGACACAGTGTGGAGGCAGGCCAACAAGAGGCAAAGCCACAGTGGTTTTGGCAATAGGTAGTGAACTCGGCCGGGTGTTAGAATTGAATGCAGCTGAGCAATTTGGTGATAATGACCACAGTTCAGTTACATTTAATTTAGTGGTGGAAGGGCATAGGTATATACTGCACGGCAAGAGTTGTAGCTGAGCGAAGGACAATTATGATGTGATGAGGCAAGATTTAGGATGCATAGGATGGGGAATGAAATAATAGGGAATAATAAGGAAATAATAAGGAAATACACATCTGAAATGAGGAGCTTATTCAAGGAACAGCTACTGTGCGTCGTTCATAAGTCCATATCTATCAAACAGGGATGAAATGATCGAGTGAGGGAGCCGTGGTTTATTAAAGCAATTGAATCTCACGTCAAGAGGAAAAAGAAGGCTTAGGCAAGGATAAGATGTGAAGGCTCAGTTATAACAGTTAAGATTACAAGTTAGGCAGAAGGACAATAAAAGAGAGAGGTATAAAGAGCCGAGAGGGTACATGAGACAGCATCGATGCATGAAGTAAGAGAGATGTCCAGCACGGAAACAGACACTTCAGCCAACTCGTCCATCCTCAACCACATACCCCAACCTAATCTAATCCCTGTTGCCAGCACTCCGCCCATATCCCACCAAACGTTTTCTATTCATGCCCCATCGAGATATCTTTAAAGTGTTGCATTTTCTTTGGCAGGCGATTCCATACACGCGAGGAGAAAGTGAGGTCTGCAGACGCTGGAGATCAAAGCTGAAAAGGAGATTCGACGTTTCGGGCACATGCCCTTCCTCAGGAATGTGCCCGAAACGTCGAATCTCCTTTTCCCTAGATGTTGTCTGACCTGCTGTGCTGTTCCAGCAATAAAGTTTCAGATTCCATACATGCACCAACCTCTGTGTGAAAACATCGGCCCTTCGGTCTCTTTTATGTCTTTCCAGTCAGAACATTATTTCCACGAGCCATCACACACTGCAGCATAGAGGAACTACGAAGAGCTGAGGAAAATCAACTATACAGTGTATTCCAATGTCCACACTCCACCGATTTCTCAGCAACAAACCCAAACAAACAGGCAAACACGTCCAGAAACCCTAGCCAATCCCCACGACTAAAACACACTACAACAGCAGAGAATGAACTTGAAAGCCACTATACAGACAACAAGCAAAACTAATGTCATTTACAAAATATCTTGCAAGGGCTGTAACAAGCACGACATTGGACAAACAGGCAGATACTAGCCACGAGGATACATGAACATCAACTAGCAACAAAGAGACATGACCCACTCTCACTAGTATACCGACATGCAGATGACGAAGGACACCACTTAGATTGGGACAACACATCGGTCCTCGGACAAGCCAAACAGTGACTGTCACGAGAATTCTAAGAATCACATCATCCCATAGAACTCTATCAACAAACACCTTGAATTAGATCCCATTTACCACACCCTGAGAAAACTAACAGGAAATGACGTCACCACAGGAAATGACACCAACAACCCAAGGAAACCTAAACATATAAATAGAAAGAGGGCCACACCACCAATACTTTGTCTGGAGGCTCAGTGATGATGTTAGGAGAAAGTAAGGACTGCAGTTGCTGGAGACCAGAGTTGAAACGTGTGGTGCTGGAAAAGCGCAGCAGGCCAGGCAGTATCCGAGGAGCAGGAGAATCGACGTTTCAGGCATAAGCCATTTTTCAGGAATGAGGCTGGTGTGCCATGCGGGCTGAGAAAAAAAGTGGGGGGGCAATTGGGGGGGGAGGGGCTGGGAATACGATAGATGGAAGGAGACGAGGGTGAGGGTGATAGGCCCATGAGGGGGTGGGGCGGAGAGGTCGGGAAGAAGATTGCAGGTCAAGAGGGTGGTGATGAATCCGGGTGTTTGGACTGAGATAAGTTGGAGGGGAGGGGAAATGAGGAAGCTGGAGAAATCTACATTCATCCCGTGTGGTTGGAGAGTTCCTAGGCGGAAGATAAGGCGCTCTTCCTCCAGGCGTCATGTGGCAAGGGTCTGGCGATGGAGGAAGCCAAGGACCTGCATGTTCTTGGCAGAGTGGGGGGGGGAGTCGAAGTGTTCAGCCACGGGGCGGTTGGGTTGGTTGGTGCGGGTGTCCTAGAGGTGTTCCCTGAAACGTTCCGCAAGTAGGCGATCTGGCTCCCCAATGTAGAGGAGACCGCATCGGGTGCAGCGGATACAGTAAATGATGTGTGTGGAGGTGCAGATAAATTTGCGACGGATGTGGAAGGATCCATTGGGGCTTTGGAGGGAGATGAGGGGGAGGTGTGGGTGCAAGTTTTGCACTTCTTGCGGTTGCAGGTGAAGGTGCCGGGAGTAGAGGTTGGGTTGGTGGGAGGGGGTGTGGGCCTGACGAGGGAGTCGCAGAGGGAGTGATCTCTCCAGAACGCTGATAGGGATGGGTAGGGAAATATACCCCTGGTGGTGGGGTCTGTTTGGAGGTGGTGGGGAAGACGGAGGATGATACAATGCATCCGGAGGTTGGTGGGGTGGAAGGTGAGGACCAGTGGGGTTCTGTCCTAGTGGCGATTGGAGGGGCGTGGTTCAAGGGTGGAGGTGCCGGAAGTGGAGGAGATGCGATGTAGAGCATCGTCGAACACGTTGGAGCGGAAATTGCGGTCTTTGAAGAAGGAGGCCATTTGTGTAGTTCGATAGTGGAATTGGTCCTCCTGGGAGCAGATGCGGCGGAGGCGAAGGAATTGGGAATATGGGATGGCGTTTTTACAGGGGGAAGGGTGGGAGGAGGTGTAATCTAGGTAGCTGTGGGGGTCGTTTGGTTTGTAGTAAATGTCTGTGTTGAGTCGGTCGCCCGAGATAGAAATGGAGAGGTCTAGAAAGGGGAGGGAGGAGTCTGAGACGGTCCAGATAAATTTGAGTTCGGGGTGGAAGGTGTAAATAAAGTGGATGAATTGGTCAACCGCCTCGTGGGAGCAATACAATCATCGATGTAGCGGAGGAAAAGGTGGGGTTGTTGCCAGTGTAGCTGCAGAAGATGGCCTGTTCCACATATCCGACGAAGAGGCAGGCATAGCTAGGGCCCATGCGGGTGCCCATGGCGACTTCTTTGGTTTGGATGAAGTGGGAGGATTGGAAGGAGAAGTTGTTAAGACTGAGGACCATTTCAGTCAGTCGGAGGACGGTGTCAGTGGAAGGGTCCAAGCCCTCTGCTTCTTCCTCTCCCGCCGACCCAACCATTACCCTAGCATGCTGATGAAACGTCTGAAAGTGAACCCTCCAGCTCAGCTACCAAAGCTACCTACAGAACCTCAACCTGAGCTACAAATCTTCTCAAGTCTCACTAACAGAATTATGGTCATTGGTTCCAAAGAGCTCCCCCACTGACACTTCAGTCACCTGCCCTCCCTTATTTTCAAGATTTGCACATTCTCTAATAGGTCAGGATTTGCACATTCTCTAATAAGTACATCCACATGCTGAATCAGAAAAAAGGTTCTTGCACGCACTTCAACAATTCCTCACCAATTAAACTCTGAACACAATGGTTTTAGTGCTTTAGCGCTTAGCACAAGTCATTGGCAATCTAGGAAATCCTTAAGGCTTTTCTACGTTTATGTCAGGAATAAAAAAATGAGTACAGTAAGATTAGGACCAATCAAGGACATGAGTGGGAAGATGTGTGTGGAGTCAGACGAGATAGGAGAAGCGCTAAATCAATAATTTTCGTTCGTATTCACACGAGAAAAAGACGTTTTTGTCGAGGAGAATATTGAGATGCAGACTCTTAGACCAGAAAAGGTGGAGGTTCACAAAGAGGAGATGTCAGCAATTCTCGGAAGTGTGAAAATAGATAAGTCTCTAGGGTTGGATGGGACGTATCCTGGAATTGTCTTGTAAAACAGGTGGGAGACTGCAAAGCTTTTGGCTTTGCTCTTTACGTCATAGTTATCTAAAGGAATAGTACCAGAGACTGGAGGACAGCAAATGTTGCCTCCTTGATCGAAGAGGGGAGGAGCAACAACCCTTGTAATTATAGACCAGTGAGTCTTACTTCCGTTGTGTGCAAAGTGTTGGAAAAGGGTATAAGAGATAAGATTTATGATCAACGGCAGTGGAATAAGTTGATTAGGGATAGTCAACAACGTTTTGTGAAGGGTTGGTCGTGCCTCACAAACCTTATTGAGTTTTTTGAGATAGTGAACAAACAAGTGGATCAGGGTGAAGCGGTTGATGTGGTGTATATGGTTTTCAGTAAGGAATTTGAAGAGGTTCCCCATGATAAGCTACTGCACAAAGTACGGAGGCATGGGAGTGAGATTTAGTTGATTGGATCAGAAATTGGCTAGCTGAAAAAAGACAGAGGGTGGTGTTTGATGGGAAATAGTCATCGTAGAGTACGGTTATGAGCGGTGTACTACAAGGATCTGTTTTGGGGCCCCTGCTGTTTGTTATTGTTTTATAAATGACCTGGATGAGAGTGTGGAAGTATGGGTTAGTAAATTTATGGGAGACACTAAGATCGGTGGAGTTGTGAATAGTGCTGAAGGGAGTTTCAGGTTACAGAGAGGCATAGATATGCTGCAGAGAGGCTGAAAGGTGGGAAATAGAGTTTAATCTGGAAAAGTATGAGGTGATTCATTTTCCAAAGAGAATCAGGAATACAGAGTAGTGGCGAATGGAAAGATTCTCTGTCGTGTTGATGAGCAGATATATCTTGCTGCCCTTGTACATTGATCCCTGAAAGCCACACAGATTGATAGGCTTGTTTAGAAGACATATGGTGTCTTGGTTTTTATTGTTCGAAAGATTGAGTTTTGGAGCCAGAAAATCATGTTACAGCTGTAAAAAAAAAAATCTGTTGCGGCCGCATTTGGAGCATCGTGTGAAGTTCTGGTCACCACATTATAGGAAGAATGTGAAAGCTTGGGAAATTGTTCAGAGGAGATTCATTAAGTATGGAGGGAAGGTCTTACGAGAAAAGGCTGAGGGGTTTGAGGCTATTTTTGTTAGAGAGAAGAAGGGTGAGAGGTGACTTAATTGAGGCATATAAGTTAATCAGAGTTTTAGACAGGGTGGGCAGTGACAGCCTTTTTCCTCGGATGGTAATGGCCAGCACGAGGGGGCATAGCTTTAAATTGAGGGGTGATAGATATAAGAAAGATGTCAGACATCATTTCGTTACTCAGATAATAGTAGGGTCGTGGAATACATTGCTTGCAACAGTGGTAGACTTGTCAAATTTACAGGCATTTAATTTGTCATTGGGTAATCCTATGGATGAAAATGGAATCGTGCAGGTTTGAAGGTGTTCAGATTGCTTTCACACGTCGATGCAACATCGAGGGCCGAAGGGACTGTGATATGCTGGAATGTTCTATGTTCTGTAATTCCTCGAAGCATGGCACTCCAACCAGAACTCTACATACAACCCTCTGAAAATGAAAACCGGATATGGCATCACCACAGCAAATGACATCACCACAGGAAATGAAATCACCAACCCAAGGAAACATGAACACAGCGTCTCTTGAAAGCACGGGTCACGAACACCATTGCTTCACCAGCGGCTCACTGATGATGACACTTTAAATGGTGACGAAACGTCTGCAATGCAACCTTCCAGCTCAGCGAGAAAACTTCTCTCCAGAACTTCAACTCACCTAAAAATCTTCTCAAAACTCAGTAATTTAAGCGATTGATCTGTTGGTGAACGCTCTTTTCCCATTAGTTTACTGTCATTAGCACCTGGATGATGTGTTTGCCCTGTGTCTGGTGTGTGGGATTTGTGATTTCAGAGTGTTACTTGGACAATGTATGCAGCAACCCTTGCTGTTTGGTCAAGTTAGAAATCTATCTGCGTTTTGTCACCACAGGATACATATAGTTACATATTAGTGTGTGTCTGTGCGTGTGTGTTTGTTTGTGTACATATGATACATACGAATCTAAGTTTGTGTGTATGCATATATGAGCTGTTTGATTCATACAATAACAGATATCTGGGTGTATTATACAGACTGGAAACGAATCCAAGGATTCGAGGTGGCTTATATTAAAATTATAGATGCATACGGGATAGTGTTATGGACTAGGCCAGACTGCTCAAAACATTCTTAAGCAAGAAGCCCAGACCATAACTTTGGTATTTGTTTTGGTAAGTGTACAGTGCAACTTACCCGGAGTACTTAGATAGGTTGACTAACAGGTTTTAAAAGAGAGAAAAATTATTCACAAAATTGCACACTGAAGCACAAAGAGCAGAAGAAAGAATACTTACAGAACTCCGTCTACCCAAACTGGACTTAATTATGCTCTTCCAAATATGCACAAAAGTCCCAGTAAACAAATCCCCTTAAACACAATAAAAATGCAAAAACGGGCTTGCAGGTTGAAATTGGGAGGACACAAGGAGCGAGAGTTCAGCAGCCTATCTTTATACAGTCCACAGTTGAACTCCAATTAGTTCTGGAGTGAACTGCTTAGCTGGAGAGCTGACCACGCCTCCTTTACTGGTACAGGTTACCACTAAAAACATTAGAACTTGGGCCTAAAATCTCATCTGTTTACGTACAAACAAAAAGGCCTCTCAATACCCTTTGATCTCTGTGTCAAATCCAGCAATTGTCAAGCCTGGAGTTTTTATGACTGCTCTGTTAAAAAAAAAGTCAAGGACACAGTATCCTTGAGGAAAGAAATAGCTTTTCGGGGAAAAAAAACGTACCAGTTTTGTGACAAGGGTTACAAACTGGAATCTAATTGAGATTTTCGGGGGATTGTATGGACAATAACAGATACCTGGTTGCATGTTACCGAAACAAATATGCTAAGGGGATAGTGGCAGATTATATATTGAAGAACAGATTCCTGGTTGGGTGTTACCTTGTCCGAGAGGAGTACTCAAGCCTTTTCCATAGACTTGCTTCCCTTCCGCGTCACAAATATAAATCTTGAGAGTGGCTCCTTCAAAATCCTTTGATCTGGAAGCAATTAAACCAATGTGTTGTTTCTTTCCAGAAATCCTTCTGGTGCTCAGCCAATGTAGGACTCGAATCATGATCATATTACTTTGTTGCAATCAATGGCATATTTATTTTGGCAAACAACTCCCTTTTTAAAATAAAAGCTGCATACCATACTCCACATGCGTGCCAGTATTGGCCCAGTCTGTCCAGCAGACTGTGATGACACATTTCTTATTTCTTAACACAGGAAACGACGTGACACAACTCACAGGACAGCGCCCTTACTGCAGTTTTAATGGAGGTAAGAGTTTAAACTACCTTCACCAAAATTCCCAACATGCTCTACTGTAGTTCATACCTAACCCTGCTGCTGGCCCAGAGAACAAAGTTACAACTAGCAATCTGATCGAGGGGGTCGGTGTGGTTTATATACAGAGTAACAGATGCCTGCGAATGTGTTACAGACTGGAAACTAAATGAGAATGGTGGGGTGGTTTACATATAGTATAACGGATACCCAGGAGTGAGTTGCAGGCCGGAAATTATTGAGTGGTGTAGTTTAGAAATAGAATAATAGATGACAGGGAATACATTACTGACTGGAATTTAATCGAGGTGTTCAGAGTGTTTTATATCGAGGGTAACGGATAGCTGGGAGTCAATAATAGCCTATAACCTGATTGAATGGGTTAGGACACTTTATATAGAGAACAACCGATGTCCTGGAATTCGTGATAGACTAGAGTCTAACTGAGCGGTTCTGTGATGCTTTATATATATTTAACGCAGGTATCCAGAAGTGAGTTACAGTCTGAAATCTATTCGACAGGTTTAGGGTGGTTTAGATACTGATAACTACCCACCCTGGAGTGCATTGGAGACCGGAATCTAATCGCGAGTTTTCAGGTAGTTTGTGTATCGAATCCAAATATCTGGCAGTGAGTTACAGACTGGACTCCATTCGACACTTTCAGAGTGGTTTATGTATAAAACAACCCGGGAGTGAGTTAGACTGGAATGCAGTCAAGGGTTTCAGAGATTTTTCTATATATAATAACAGATACCCAGGAGTGAGTTCCAGACTGGAATCTAATGGAGGGGTTCGGGCTGTTTATATTCAGAATAACAGATACTCGGGAGTGAGTAACAGAGTGGAATCTAATCTCGAGTCTCAGGGTGGCTTAGATATAGAATAACGGAGATGCAGGAGGCGTTACAGTCCAGAATGCAACTCAGGCATTTGGGCTTTGTCGTTGTCGAATAACATATTTGCGGGTGGGTGTTCTGTTTTCCACAAAAAGTACTCAAGACGTTTCCCTAGGATTTCTTCCGTTGTACATCTCAAATGTTAACCCTGTGAGCTCCTCCTGCAAAACCCTTTGTTCTGGTAAATATTATCCCAATTTCTGTAACAACTCTTCTCTCCCAAATTCCAGAAACTCTTCTGGTCCTCTGCCACTAAATAGATGGAATCATGATGGCATTATTGGATCGCAGCCAAAGGCACTTTTCTGGAGAATAACTTCCACATGTAAAGGCAGCCGCACACCCTGCTTCATGTGAGTAATATTATTCGTCGAGTCCATCGAACAGACCGTCATGAAACATACCTTAATTGGACAACTGACAAAACTACAGGTCACCGCTTACAGGCAAGGGTCCGCCATGCCCTGACTGCAGTTTTAATTGAAGAAAGAGTTTAAATTACCTTGACCATAATTCCCAGCATGCTCGATTACAGCACTTAACTATCATTGCCGCTGGTAACCGTAATTATAGTTAAAAACAAGAATCTCATGGAAGGGTCCAGGGTATTTGAAATATAGAATAACAGATACCCGGGAGTGAGTTACACAGAAATCCAATCGAAGGTTTCAAGGTGTTTATATATAGAATAATAGACACCCGGGAGTGAATTACGTACAGGAATCAAACCGAGGGGTTCAAGGGTGATTTCTATACAGAATAACAGATACCCGGGAGGGAGTTACAGACTGGAAGCTAATCGAGGGGTTCAGGGTGGCTTATATATAGAATAACAGACACCCGGGAGGGAGTTACAGACTGCAATCTAATGGAGGGGTTCAGGGTGGTTTATATACAGAATAACAGATACCTGGGAGGGGGTTACAGACTGGAATCTAATTTAGGGGCTCAGGGTGGCTTTTATGTAGAATAATAGATACCTGGGAGTGAGTTACAGACTGGAATCTAATGGAGGCGTTCAGGGTGGTTTATATTTCGAGTAGCAGATACCCAATAGTGAGTTACAGACTGCGATCCTTTCATGGGGTATGGGATGGTTTATATACCGAATAACAGATACACGGGAGAAAGTTAGAGATTGGAATTTAATCGATGAGTTTGGTTTGGTTTATATACAGAATAACAGATACCCAGTTCCAGACTGGAATCTAATCACCGGGGTTTGGTGTACATTATAGAAAGAATAAGA
The DNA here is from genome assembly GCF_037043375.1 of Chiloscyllium plagiosum. NCBI lineage: Eukaryota > Metazoa > Chordata > Chondrichthyes > Orectolobiformes > Hemiscylliidae > Chiloscyllium > Chiloscyllium plagiosum. The sequence continues at coordinate 39,726,642 of NW_028270179.1, forward strand.
GGTATCTGGGAGTAAGTGACAGACCGGAAACAGATTGCAGGATTCAGGGTCATTGGAATGCAGGCTAACAAAAACTGAGCATTAGGTTGCAGACTGGAATGTAATTGAGGGGCTCGCTATATTGTATATGCAGAATTTCAGATAGTCGAGAGTGTTACAGTCTGGAAATAACTGAGTGGTGTTCTGTGGGTTTATAAATAGTATAAACAAATGCCTGGGATTGAGTTACAGACTGGAATCTAATCAAGAGATTCCGGCAACTTTATACATTAATTAGCAGATACCTGGGAGAGAGTTACAGACTGGAATCTAATCATTGCGTTTCTGGTGGTGCATACAGAAAATAAGAGAAATCCAGGAGTGAGTTGCAGACTGGAATCTAATTGATGGGATTGGGTGCTTTATATTTCGAACATCAGATGCCAGGGAGTGAACTATAGACTGGAATATAATCACTGGAGATATGGTTGTGAATATATTGAATACGAGATATCTGGGAGAGAGATCAAGACCGGAATTTAGGTGTTCAGAGTGGTGTGTACAGAGAACTACAGATAGAGTCGTGAGACGTACACCATGGAAACAGACACTTTGGCCCAATCCGTCAATGCTGACCCAAATATCCTGACCTCATCTCGCCCCGTTTGCTAGCACTTGCCCATATCCTTCCAAACCCATCTGATTCATGTACCCATTCAGATGCCTTATAAGTGCTGTAACTGTATCAGCCTCCACCACTTCCTCTGTCAGCTCATTACATACACCCATCACCCTGCGTGTGAAAAGGTTGCCCCTTATTTCCCTTTTCTATCTTGCCTCTTTCACCCTAAACCTTTTCCCTCTAGTGTTGGTCAACACCCCAGGGGAAATACCTTGTCTCTTTATGCTATCAATGCCCCTCATGATTTTACAAACCACTATAAGGTCACACCCCAGCCTCTGACATTCCAGGGAAAACAGCCCCAGCCTATTCAGCTTCTCGCAATAGCTCAAAAGCTCCAACCATGGCAACATTCTTCCAAGTCTTATCTGAACCCTTTCAAGTTTCATAATATCCTTCCGATAGGAAGGAGACCAGGTTGCACGCAATATTCCAAAAGTGGGCCAACTGATGTCCTGTAAAGCCGCAATATGACATCACAACACCTACACTCAATGTTCCGACCAATAAAGGAACGCATACTAAACGCCTTCTTCACTATCCTATCTACCTGCGACTCTAGTTTCAAAGAACTTCGAATATGCACTCCAAGGTATCTTTGTTCAGCGACCCTCCCCAGGACCTTACCATTAAGTGTATAAGTCCTCCCCTGATTTGCTCGCCTAAAATGCACTTGGCCCATATCCTTCCAAACCCCTCCTTACATTTATCCAAGTTAAACTCCATCTGACACTCCTCGACCCATTGGCCCATCTGTTCAAGATCCTGTCGTAATCTGAGGTAACCTTCTTCGTTGTCCACTACAATTCCAATTTTGGTGTCATCTGCAAACGTATTAACCAGACCGCCAACGTTCACATCCAAAACACTGATACAAATTATGAAAAGCTATGGATCTTGCACCGACCGTTGTGGTGTACCTCTTGTCAAAGGCCTCCAGTCGGAAAAAAAAAAAACCCTCCACCACCATACTCTGTCTTCTCCTTTCGAGCCAGTTCTCCCTGAATTCTGTGAGGTGTAACCTACCTAACAAGTCTCCAATTAGGAACCTTATCGAATGCCTGACTGATGTCAATATAAATCACGTCTACTGCTCTGCCCATATCAGAATTACAGACCCCACGGAGTGAGTTACAGCTTGGAATCTGATACGTGGGTTCGGATCGCTTAGATATTGTATGACTGACATCAGGTAACGAGTTTCTGCCTGGAATATAATCGAGGTGTCGGAATGGTTATAATATATAGATTAAGATCTGGCTGGAAGTGTATTACTGACTGGAATATAATCGGGACTTCCAGTGGTTAATATAACGGAGAGAGTTACAGACTGGAATGAAATCGAGGGGGTTCAGAGCGAATTGTATATATAATAACAGATACTCTCCTGTGACTTACAGACTGGAATCTAATAGAGGAGGTCAAGATGATTTATATAAAGAATAATAGATGCCCAAGAGTGAATTACAGACTGGAATCTAATAAATACAATCGGGAATTTTGTTCATAACATAATTGATACCCGGGATTGAGTTACAGACTGGAATCAAACCGAGGTGTTCAGGGAGGTTTACATGTGGAATAATAGATATCAGGGAGTGAATTACAGATTGGTACCTAATCGAGGGTTTTGGCGTGGTTTATATATAGATTAACAGATACCAAAGAGCGAATTACAGGCTGGATGCTGATCGTGGGGTACAGGGATTTTTCTTCAGTACAGAATGTCAGATACCCGAGTGTGAGTTAAAAATGTAATCTAAATGAAGGGTTAGGGGTGGGTGGGTGTGGTTCAAACACTGAATAACTCATTCACGAGAGTGAGTTACAGTCTAGAATCTAATTGGAAACTTATCGAAGGGTTTGGAGTGATGTATATATACTATAAAAGATACACGGAGTGAGGTACAGACTGAAATTCGATTGAGGGGTTTGAGGTTATTTATATATCGAATAACAGATAGCAGGGAGTGACTAGCAGATTGGAAATTAATCCCAACGTGGTTTATAAATATAATAATAGATGTCTTTCCCCATTCATGGGTTGAGGGTGTCTCTGGCTAGGCCAGTATTTACTGGCCAAACCGAATTACCCAGAAGGCAGTTGAGAGTCAAACACATTGCTGTAGGACTGGAGTCGCGTGCAGGCCAGACCCAGTAAGGATTTCTGTCCCTCAAGGGCATTAGTGAACCAGATACATTTTTAGCACAATTGATTCATGGCCATTGTCAGACTCTTAATTGCAAATGTTTATTTTTAAACTCAAATACCACCACCTGCCATGACAGAAGCAGAGCCCGGACGCCTGGGTCACCACCTGGACCTTTGTGTTAGCAGTCGAGTGACAATACCAGTAGGCCATTGTCTCCATGGTTAGGTGGGGTTCACTTAGTTCTTGAATCTAATGGAAGGTTTGGGATGTTTACTATATAAACTAACAGATAGGAGAAAGTGAATCTAATCACGGTTTTCAGAGTGGTTAATATACAGAACAGATACCCAGGTGTGAGTAACAGACTGGAATCTAATCGGGGGTTTCGGGGATGGTTTATATACACAATGATAGATGGCTGTCAGTGAGTTACAGACTGTAATCTGATCGAGGTGTTCAGGTTGTTGAGATAGAGAATGACAGATACCTGCCCGCATGTGAGAGATTGGAATCTGATTGAAGCATTCAGAGTTGTTTATATATAGAACAACAAATAGCCAGGTTTGAGTTACACACTGGAATCTAATCGAGAGATTCGACGTGATTTATATATAGATTAAGAAATACCAGGGAATGAGATGTAGGTTTGAGAGGTGCAGGGTACTTTTCAACATAGAAAAAGCAAGATCAGGGAATGAGTTACTGACTGGAATCTGATCGTGGTGTTTATGGTGTGTTTTTTTTTTAATACAGGATAACAGATACCGAGGAGTGAGTTAAAAATTAAATCCAACCGAGAAGTTCAGGCCTATTTAAAGATGGAATAACTGCTTCGCGGGAGTGAGTTACGGACTGAAATCCAATCAAGGGGTACCGTGTGCTGACAATATACAAAAACAGGTTTCTGGGAATGAGTTACAGACTGGAATCCGATAGAGGGGTTTGGGATGGTTTGTCCATGAAATAACCGGATTGTAATTGACGGGTTCAGGGTGGCTTATATACAGAATAACAGGGACCCGAGAGGGAGTTACAGACTGGAATATAATCGAGGGGTTCAGTGTGGTTTATATACAGAATAATAGCTACCCGGGAGTAAGTTAGATGCTAGAGTCAATTATAAGTTTCAGAGTGATTTATATACAGAATAACCGATAAAGAGTTTTGTATCACAGGCTGGAATCTAATCGAGGGGTTCAGGGTTGTTTATACATCGAATCCACAATATCGGGGAGTTAATTATGACTGGAACTTTATCAAATGCTTAAGATGTTTTCCATATATAATAATAGACTGAGATGCATCTTGGAATCTAATCGAGAGGTTTGTGGTGGTTTATATAGTGGCAATAACAGACATCCAGGAGTGAGTTACAGTTTAGAATTTATCAAAGTTTTCAGGGTTGTTTATGTATAGAACAACAGATACCCGAGATTCAGTGAAAGACTGAAATCTAATCGAGGTTTCAAAGTGTTTTATCTATAGAATAAGACATAGCACGGAGTGAGGTACAGACTGGAATCTGACTGAAGACTTCAGCATACTTTTTGTATGGTATAACTGGTGTGAGGGAATGAAATCCGATCAAAGCCTAATTTGGATATAGAATAACAGATACCTTGGTTTGAGTGACAGATTGAAACCTGATTGAGAGACTGAGGGTGGTTTATCTGCAGAATTACAGCGACCAGGGAATGGGTGACAGACTGGAATCTGATTGATGGTTTCAGGGTCGTTTGTGAAGAGATTAACAGAGGCCAAGGGGTGTTTTACAGGCTAGAATCTGTTCGAGGAGCTCAGGTCATTTATCTATAGCTTAGCAGATACCAGGGAGTGAGTTAGAGATTGGAATCTGATTGAAACATTCAGATGGTTTACACATAAAATAACAGATACCTGGAGTTAGTCACAGATTGGAACCTATTCCAGGTGTTCAGGGTGTTTTATACAATGAATAATAGGCATGAGGGGGTGTCTTACAAATTCCAATGTCATCGAAGGCTTCAGAATGGTGTCTGCATGGAGTAACAGGTATTAGCGAGTGAGTTACAGATGGCAGACATATAGAATAACAGACACCTGACAGTAATTTAGAGTTTGGAATCTGGTTGAGGGAATCAGAGACGTGTAAATGTAAGCTAATAAAAGCCTGCGAGTATATTATAAAATGCAGTGTGATCAGGGGTTCGATGTATGTTTTGAATAGAATTTCAGACAGCTAAGAGAATGTTACAGACTGGAAGCTAATCGAGCCGTTTTGTAGGGGTTTGTTCACAGAATAACAGATAGCAGGGAAGAGATTCAGACTGGAATCTAATCGAGGAGTTGGGGTAGTTTATATCTCAAACAACAGTTACCCGGGAGTCAGTTACGGACTGGAATCGAATCGAACGGTTCTGGGTGTTTTATAAACAGAATGAAAGATGCTCAGAAGTGAGTTACAGTCTGCACAATTGATTGAGGGATTGAAGAGCGTTTAAATACAGAATAAAATATACCTGGGAGTGAGTTAGAGATTAAAATCTAATTGAAGGGTTCGGTATGGTTTACATATAGCCAGAGAGGTTTTTTTTTCAACATGGTGGAAAAATCTATCACGAGGGCACGTAATGTTAAGGCAATTCGAGATGGATTTCGGTGAGATGTATGAGGTAGGTTCTTTACACAGAGAGCGGTTGGTACGTGGAATGCAATTCAAGCAGTGGTAGCAGCGTCAGATACATTAGGGATATTTAAGTTCATCTTGCACATGGAATTTAGTACAATGAAGGCTATGTAGGTTAGTCTAATCTCACAGTAGGATAGAGGCCGGCACAACATGGAGGACCGAAGGGCCTGTACCGTGCTGCACAGTTTCATGTTCTTTGTTCGATGTTTATAACATAGAATAATAGCTACTAGAGAATGAGTTACAAATTGGAATCAGAGAGTGAGTTCCATGGGGTTCCAGAGATTGAATAACAGAGACCAGGGAGGGCGTTACAGAGTGGAATTTCCTTGAGTGATTCAGGGTAGTTTAAGTGCAGTACAACAGGTACATGGGAGTGAGTTACTGACTGGAATCGAATCGAGGACTTTGGTTTGGTTGGTATATCGATTAGCAGATGCCGGCGTGTGAATTGCAGCCTGGAATGTTATCGAGGGCTACAGGATGATTTATATAAGGAATAACAGAGGGCAGAGATTCAGTTACTGACTGGCATCTGCTTGTGGGATTCAGATTGGCATTTATATAGAATAACAGATACACGTTACCAACTGAATGCATTCGAGGGGTTCAGAGGGCTTTAAGCTCCGCCCCCACCCCAGTCTGACCTATCACCCTCACCTTGACCTCTTTCCACCTATCACATTTCCGACGCCCCTCTCCCAAGTCCCTCCTCCCTACCTTTTATCTTCGCCTGCTGGACAAACTTTCCTCATTCCTGAAGAAGGGCTTATGCCCGAAACGTCGATTCTCCTGTTCGCTGGATGTTGCCTGACCTGCTGCGCTTTTCCAGCAACACATTTTCAGCTCTGATCTCCAGCATCTGCAGACCTCACTTTCTCCTTTAAATATGTAATGAAAGAGACAAGGAGGAGTTGCAGACTGGAATCTGATCAAGGGCTTTTGGGTGTTTTTTTTTTGTCGAAAACATCAGATATCAGGAGTGAGTTACAGATTGGGACCTAATCTAACTAGAAGAGTGTTACAGACTGGAAGTTACTGAGTGGTTTTGTAAGGGGTTATATATCGAATAACAGACACCTGGAAGTGAGTTACAGACTGGAATCCAATTAAAGGTTTTGGGGGCGTTTATACATAGAATAACAGGTGCCAGGGAGTGAGTAACAGCTTGGAATTTGGGCGAGTGGAGTGTTGTGTTTTATATATAGAGTACTATATATCCAGGAGTAACTTACATACTGTAATCTACACACGGTCTCCCTATGGTTTACACAGTGAGTTAATGACTGGAAGCTAATCGATGGGTTTGTACTGGTTTATAGGTAGAAGAACAGATACTTGAGACTGAGTTGCATAGGCCAAACTAATGGAAGGGTTTGGTGTGACTTATAAGGAGATTAACAGAAAGGAGGAAGTCAGTTATAGACTGGAATCCGATCTCAGAGTTAAGGGTAGTGTATAAATAGAATAACAGATACCCGCAAGTAAGTAGATATTGGAATCATATCTAAGCATTCAGAGTGGTTTGTATGTCGAATAATGCATATCAGGGAGTGAGTAACAGAGTGGAAGCTATTCGAGGGTTTCGGGGTGTTTTATATATAGAATAGCACTTTGGTGGGAGTGTGTTGCAGACTGGGATCTAGTTGAGAGGTTCAGAGGGAGTTCTAAATCGAAATACTGATATCAGCGAGGGAGTTACAGACGGTCATCTAATCTAGAGGTTTGGCGTTGTTATATATACAATTACAGATACGCAGCAGTGATTTCCAGATCCGTAACTAATGGAGAGATTCGTGGTTGTTTAAGTATAGAATAACAGGTACGAGGTAGAGAGATATGGACTGGAATCTAATCGAGGGTTCAGGTGGTTTCTAAAGAGAAAATCAGCCAGTTAAAAGTCAGTTACAGAGTGGAATGCAATAGAGGAGTTCTGAGTGGTTTAGATACATCATAAAATATACCAAGGAGAGAGTTGGAAAGCTTGAATGTGATCAAGTGGTTTAGAGTTGTTTGTATACAGGATAACAGATAGCCAGGAGTTAATTCCAGACGAGAATCTGATCGAATGGTACAGGATGGTTTAGATCTAGAAATACAGATACGCGGGAGTGAATTATCGACTTGAATCTGATTGAGGGGTTCAGGATGGTTTAGATCTCGAATAACAGAGACCCGGGAGTGAATTATATACTTGAATCTGATTGAGGGGTTCAGGATGGTTTAGATCTCGAATAACAGAGACCTGGGAGTGAATTATATACTTGGATCTGATTGAGGGGTTCAGGGTGGTTAATATCTAGAATATTAGATAGCAGGGAATGAGTTACAGATTGGAAACTAATTGAGGAGTTCAGGGACATTTAGTTATGTGTTAATAAAACCGTGCAAATAAGTTACAACAATGTAATCTGGGGTCTGCTGTATTTTATGAGAATTACAGATAACTGGGAAAATGTTACAGTCTGAAAGTTAATTGAGTGGCTTTGTAAGCGTTTATATATAGAATGGTAGATTCTTGGGAGTGAGTAACAGACTAGAATCTAGTCAAAGTTATTTGGGTGTTTTTTATATATAGATTAACAGATAGCTGAGAGTGAGTTACAGACTTAAATCTAATCAAGGTGTTTTGGGTGTTTTATATATCGAATAATAGATAGCGGGGAGTGAGTTACAGAGTGGAATCTATTGAGGGTTTCCGGGTGGCTTACCTATAGAGTTACAGAATGTAACTATATAGCTACAACCATGAGTCTAATCAGCAGTTACTGCCTGGACAAAAATTTCTCCTCGCCTGATTTTCCACTAGTTTAAATGAGGGAATTCATAGGTCAAACAAACATCCAACTCTCCCTTACAAAGCATAATACACTTAATAACACATACTTCTCGCAAGTTTGGAATTTACATCATCAGCACTTCTCCACCAAACGCTCTTAAACTGAGAAAACAGAAGTTTAACGCCCGCTGAAAATACCATACTGCTCTTAACAATTCATAAATTGGTCAAAGGTACCAAGCTGTCGTTCAGCATTTGCTTGGTAGAATGAACCTCTTCACAACTCGATTTGTATAAATATGTCAAAGTATGAAAAAGGACCTTCAACACCCAGTTAAAGTTCCATACATTTATTAACAGCTCACAAATCTGTTTATTTCAGATGCTCGCCTTTTCTCTTGCAGGTCGGCTGTTGGACCTGTTACCAGTGGCAAGATGCCAGCTTGGCATTCAAAGTTGAGCGGTTTCATCTTTCATTGCTTTCTCTTGCGCGTCACATTGAGTGCCTGTACCACCGAGAGTGCCAGCGAGTGCAGACATGTCAGCTTTGTGCCAGGGGCCCGGATAGCGGGTGAAGGTTATGATGTGGTGACCCTGCGACCCAAAGGTGCCTTCGTGATCGATGTGAACACCTGGCGCTACCGCAACGGGAGCTGCACCCTCTGCCACAATGAGCATCTCGGTAACGAGCGCCAGCTAATGCCCATCTCACTGGTGGACTGGCGTACCGTGACAAACTGCCAGCAGTCGGTATCCAGCCGGCTCTACCATTCAGCTGCCAAACTGTCAGAGTCTTCCACCTCCGCCATCACCAATGACTGGCGGGCTGACCTGCTCCTCCCAAACTCCAACTGGGTGCTGGCTGGCTCCAAGTCCAATCTGGTGACTTTTGGCACCAAACGTTCGAAAAGCGATCGCCACACTTTCACCAGTCACCAGTTCCAGTGCCTCTACTACAAGTACCGGGTGAAGGAGAACCCGAAACTGGCGCCGGAGTTCGCCCACTCCCTCTCCCGCCTCCCTGACATCATGAACAATGATACTATGTACTGGTACAGGAAACTGGTGGCGAACTATGGCACCCATTACATCAAGTCGGTGGAGCTGGGCGGGAGCTTCAAAGACGTGACAGCTATTCGGACATGTGAGGCAGCATCCGAGGGCTACACTGCCGAGGAGGTTAAGAGCTGCCTGTCAATGGAGGCTAGTGTCACGGTGGGGTTCCCTGCAAAAGGCTCATTTAATTCCCAGAAATGCCGGCAGATGGTGCTTGCCATGAAGCACCATGACAATGTCTACCAGGCCTTCAGTGACCGGGAGATAGAGTTGAAGGGAGGCCAGGCCCATCAGCATGCAGACCTCTTCTTCTCCAAGGATGGCTCGGCGTTCAACCAATGGATAGCCACCCTGCCCACCCACCCAGGCATGGTGCGCTATGCCCTCGCACCTCTCCACCACCTGCTTCCCAAGAATGATCCTAGGCACCAGAACCTGAGGCGCTACATCAGCTATTACATTGCAGTTAGTGCCCTCCCCCAGCAATGCGAGATGGGGACACAGTGCCCCCATGGGTCTTACCGTGATCCGCATCAACCATGCACATGCATGTGCCATGAGGACAGTCACGTGGACCGGAACTGCTGTTTCAAAGGGAAGGGGCTGGGCCACCTGGTGGTCATCGTCTTAAAGGGGCAGGGTCTCTGGGCGGACTACTTCTCTGCCGCTGACAGCTTTGTAGTGGTCAAGTATGGCCAGAAGTCGGGCAGGACCTTTGTGAGCAATGACAACAACAACCCCGTGTGGAACGAGAAACTGGACCTAGGTCAAGTCAAGGCCGAAAGCAGTCAGTATCTGATCTTTGAGGTCTGGGATGTGGATGTCAAATATGATGACCTCCTGGGCACTTGCAAGGGCAGACTGACCTCTGGTGAGTACATCATCAACTGCCCCCTCCAGTATGGCTCTGTGAGCTTATTCTACAGCTTCACCTGTGGCCCTCACCTGGAAGGTGAAACCTGTCAACATTATAAACCTCGCCCTGCCAACTAGCCATTCAGCAATTAACTGGGCGTTGCATTCAGCACCATCCTTCTCAATACGTTACTGCCAACCCTTTTGGAAACACCAAACCTCATTGTGTATTTTCCCTGAACCTATCTAATGGTAGCACCTTTCTCAGACTTATAATGGCTTCATCATCGTGAGAGACTCTGTGTTTATACATCGAAATACTTTGAAGGCTTTCTCCAACCATGCAAGCAGCGTCCCACATCAGGAGGTGCAACTATGCTGATTTCTAAACATATTTGTTTAATCTTATACTTCTACAATAAATCCAACTCAGCAGCATTTAACCAGTTTAATGCGATCAACCTGTGTGGGTGCACTTGGATCGTGTGTTTGTAGAGTGCTGTGGGGCTGTATGTGAGGAGCATGGCGTCGTAAACCAAAGTGTGATCACACAATTGCGCTTGAAGGAAGAGGCAACAGTCAGAAAAGGGGTCACAATGGGGGAAGTTTCAGGAAAGGTCAAGTTCAGCAGGGATGCATTGGTGCACGAGAAATGATTCCTTAATCCCAGTTATCCAGTGTACAGCTGAGCTTCACCAGGAACAGAGTAAAAATATCCATGGAAATGATGCTTTGGGAGGAAGTGAGAAGGGGCTTGTGTCCATTGGCATTGTCTAGAATGGGACTGTAGGGAAGGAGTTCCAAAAACTGAGACAGTGCAGCGTGGGAGAGTATGTGTAAACGGTTTTGTTTATTTGTGTCATGTAGAATTGGAGTGAACCGGAATGAATCCAAAAGCAACATCCAAATGGGTTTGAAGAGCAGGGGATGTTGTAGAATGGGAGGGAATAGGAAGGGCTTTGGTTTGATTTGGATAGTGTGCTGTGGGATTGAATGTCTTGTGTCGACTGCATTTGAAAGGCAAGAGGTTTGGGACCATTGAGATTCTGTGATGTGGAGGTGGATGAAAAGGGGTTTGTTTCCATTGGGATTGTGTAGAGTAGAAGTGAACAGGAAGTGTTTTGAGTCCGTTGTGATTGTGTAAAGTGGTAATGAACAGGAAGAAATTTGAATCCTTTGGGGTGCTGTGGCGTGGGAGTTAGTGGGAAGGGATATGGGTCCACTATGATTATATAGAGTAGAAGTGGAACGGGAAGGGGAATGAGTCAATTGGGATTGTGTAGAGTGGGAGCGAGCAGGAAGGGGTATGAGTCCATTGGGATTGCTTAGAGTCGCAGTCTAAATGAACCGAGTTTGGGCTCATTGGAATTTGGAGAGCGGGAGTGCTTTGGAAGGGATTTCGTTCCTTAGGACTCATGTAAAGATGGATGAACAGGAAGATCTTCATGTTCATTTGTAGTGATTTGGTGCAAATTGGATTTGTGTAATGTGTGAGTAAATGCGAACGTGTTTGGTTGATAGGGCCCATGTGGACTGGGAGTCAGCAGGTAAGGTTTTGCATCTTGAAGCATTCTGTCAAGCGACATTGAATGGAAAGGGGCAAGGGACAATTCGGACTGTGCAGGATGAGAATTATCAGGAAGGGTTCAAGCTGCATTCGGAAATGTGTGGAGTGTGTTACGGACCAGACCAGACCAGACTCTCAAAAATTTCAGGAAAGTAATCCAAACCCTCTTCGAGTTGTCATAAGCAGGTGCACAGTGGACATTACAGGAGAGATACAGGTGGCTCAACAACATCGCCTTCAGTAAAACAGAAATCATTTGCAAGATTACTGACCAAAACGTAAACAAATGGTAACTGTTTTGGACTCTGCCAGACCACTCAAAACATTCTTAGGCAGGCAGTCCCAGACCATAACTTTGCAATTTATTTTGATTTTTGTACGCTGAAAATTAGCCGGAATAAAATAGTTAGATTATCTACTAGATTTTCAAACAGACAACATTTTGTTCTCAAAATTGCACAATGTAATACAAAGAACAGAGTAAATAATCCGTACAGACCTCAGCCTATCTAAACTAGACTTAATTCTGCTGTTTCGAATATACACAAGAGAACCAACTAATTAACTATCCTTTAAAAATCAGTATGAATAGAATGCATGTTTATAGTTTGAAGTTGAAGGGCAGAAAGAGAGAGAGGAGGGGTGGAGAGAACTTCCACACGCCTCCATGTTGAACTCCTTGACAGGTCAGACTGGACTGAAACTGCTCAGCTGGAGAGCTGACCACTCCCCCATTTTATACAGGTCACTTCGAAAACATGACCACTTTGGCCTGCTTACATGTAAACTAAAGGCCTCTCAAAATCTTTTTCACCTCTGTAACAAAAACGACTGAATAGAGCCTGTCCCAGTTTATTGCCATCTGAAAAAAAAACAATCAAGGTCAGAGTCTCCTTGAGCCAAGGAACAACAATTAGAATAAAAAGTGACAAACTTTGTTACAGGACATAATGCAAAATAACTTAACATTTCTCGAAACACAAAACGTAGCCACAACTAAATGACGTTTTTCCAAATTCATGCACCAATCACCACAAGCGCCCTGAACAAATAAAAGATGAAAACAATCACCGACTCTTACAGGAGAGATGTCAGACAAACTCAGCACGGAACACCTTCTTCTACGTAACTGCTTGTTTGTATTTCAAGCCAAAAATTGACCAGCAGCTCTGAACAACCAGACTGATAAAACTAAAACCAACCAGAGATACATGATCTGTGAGCACTAGCCACTTCGCTTTCATTGTACAAGTGTACAAGACATGAAAGCATTTAGCCTGACGCAGCATTTCTTACTTATCATCAAATTAGTCCTGAAATTCCTTCCAAACGAGGTACATCGGTTATTCTGCCTTTATGACATCTCTCAAAGAAAACAAAGGACCACCTGACCCTATTAAATGAACAACATCGTCACACCCCCACCTTAAAAAAGTGAACACACAATATCTAAAGATGTCTTCATGAATAAAACGCTTAATGTTACACTGTTCGTGCAGTGCACATTTCTCTGGCCTGATTAGCAAGTTCACAGATGACACTAAGATTGGTGGAGCAGCAGACAGTGAAGGTGATTGTCAGATAACACAGCAGAATGCAGACAGATTGGAGAGTTGAGCGGCGAATTGGCAGGTGCAGTTCCATCCAGACAAATGTGAGATGATGCATTTCTGAAGATCCATTTCCAAAGCGAACTATGCAGTAAATGGAAAAGTTCTGGGGAAAATTGATGTGCAGAGAGATTTGGGTGTTTAGGTCCATTGTACCCTGAAGGTGGCAGCGTAGGTGGACAGAGTGGTCAAGAAGGCATATGGCACACTTTCCTTCATCGCGCGGGGTGGTGAATGCAAGAGTTAGCACTGAACTCCTCCCTTTCTCTTCCAAGTTTGGACAATGCATCGGCAAACGTTTTCTCGTCCTGCCACGGAGACAATTTTCAGACTGAATGTCTCGAACAACAAGCTCCATCTAAGCAGTCTGCAGTTGTCCTTATATTTCTCCACAAACCTCAGTGGGTTATGGTTAGTGTAAATGATTGTCTCAGATACATTACTGGGAACATGAACATGAAAATATTATCACGCCAACAACAGGGTCAAAGTCCACTTCTCAACAGTCGAATACTGCTACTGATAAATGTTCAATTTCCTGGACAAATACCGGTTTGGTCTTTCTAACTTATCGACATCTTCTTGTGAGAGCACAGCAACAACACGCACATCACTCGCATCAAGGGCTGCATTGAATTGCTTTGAGTAATTTGTTGTCACCAAGAATGCAGCAGTAGTTAACACAGCTTTCAGGCTGTCAAATGTATTTTTACATGAGAAGACAGGTGCTGGAAAAACACAGGAGGTCAGAAAGCATTCGAGGAGCAGGGAAATCGACGTTTCGGCCAGGAGCCCCTCATCAGGAATGAGGCTGGTGGCGAGATAATTGGGAGGGTAATGGGGCTGGGGAGAATGTGGCTAACAGTGCAACAGGTGAATGGTGGAAGGAATAAAGGTGATAGGTGGAGAGGAGGGTGAAGCAGATAGGTGGGAAGGAAGATTGGCAGGTAGTACAGATCATGACGATGGTGCTGAGCTGGCAGGTTAGAACTGGGGTATGGTGGGCGAAAGGGAAATGAGGAAACTAGTGAAGTCTACACTAGTGGTCCAGACGAGTCCACAGCTACAAATCTCGTAATTTAGGAACACCGCACTGCCCGATTCTACCTCCTTCCCATGTTCCAGATGCCTGACCACCCCGCCGACCCATTGTCTCAGCCTACTTCTGCCCCAACGAACTCATCAACACCCACATCGATACTGTGCTTTTCCCGCTAGTCCAGGAGCTCGCCATTTACATTTCCGACACCACCCAAGGCCTCCAACTACTTCAAGACCTCTGTTTCGCAGGCCCCCAGCGCCTCATCTGCACCATGCACATCCAAACACTCTAGATCTCCATCTGCCATGACCAGGGCCTCCAAGACCTTCGTTCCTTTCTCTCCCGACGTCCCCATCAATACCTTTCCCCTGAAATTTTCACTAGTTCGGCTGAACTGGTCCTCACCCTAAACAGTATCTCCTTCGAATCCTCTCACTTCCTCCAGATGAAAAGGGTCGCCATGGTCACCCAACTATGGGCCCCAGCTTTGCCTGTCTCTTTGTTGGAAACGTAGAAAAGTCCATCTTCCATAGTTACACCACCACCACTCCCTATCTCTTTCTCTGCGACATCGATGACTGCATAGAGGCCACCTCGCATTCCCACGAGGAGGTTGAACAGTTCATCAACTTCACCAACACATTCCACCCCAACCCTTAAATTCACCTGGACCATCTCTGACCCCTTCCGCCCCTTCCTAGACCTCTCCATCTCCATTAGCGATGACTGACTCAACACTGACATTATTACAAGCACAGCTACCAGGATTACACCTCCTCCCACTCGACCTCCTTCAAAAATGCTATCGTGTATTCCAAATTCCTCTGCCTCCACCACACCTGCTCCCAGGAGGAGCAATTGCACCACAGAACGCACCAGAATGCCTCCTTCTTGAAGGCTGTAATTTCCCTTCCCCTTGTTGAAGATGCCCTCTAATGGATTTCATCCACGTCCTGCACCACCACTCCCGAACTCCACACCGCCCACCGCAACATAGACATAATCACAATAGTGCTCACCATCCACCCCACCAACCTCCACATGAATCGGATCATCCACTGACATTTCTGCCACTTACAAATGAACCCCACCACCAGGAACATATTTCCCTCCCCACCCCTATCTGCATTCCGCAAAGACCGTTCCCACCCTGGCTACCTGGTCATGTCCCTACATCCTAATAACCCACCCTACCTTCCAAGCACCTTTCCCTGGCACAGCAGGAATTGCAAAACCTGCGCCCACACGTTACCTCTCACCACCGTCCAAGGCCCCAAGGAAGCCTTGCACATCAATCAAAGTTTCAACTGTAATTTCATACATGTCTTGTATTGTATCCATTGCTCTCGATGCGGTCTCCTTTACGTTGGGGAGACTGACGCCTTCTCACAGAGCGCGACAGAGAACATCTCCAGCACACACGCACCAGTCAACTTCACCGCAATGGGGGAAGTTTCAGGAAAGGTCAAGTTCAGCAGGGATGCATTGGTGCACGAGAAATGAGTCCTTAATCCCAGTTATCCAGTGTACAGCTGAGCTTCACCAGGAACAGAGTAAAAATATCCATGGAAATGATGCTTTGGGAGGAAGTGAGAAGGGGCTTGTGTCAATTGGCATTGTCTAGAATGGGACTGTAGGGAAGGAGTTCCACTCAACTGAGACAGTGCAGCGTGCGAGAGTATGTGTAAACGGTTTTGTTTATTTGTGTCATGTAGAATTGGAGTGAACCGGAATGAATCCAAAAGCAACATCCAAATGGGTTTGAAGAGCAGGGGATGTTGTAGAATGGGAAGGAATAGGAAGGGCTTTGGTTTGAATTGGATAGTGTGCTGTGGGATTGAATGTATTGTGTCGACTGCATTTGAAAGGCAAGAGGCTTGGGACCATTGAGATTCTGTGATGTGGAGGTGAATGAAAAGGGGTTTGGTTCCATTGGGATTGTGTGGAGTAGAAGTGAACAGGAAGTGTTTTGAGTCCGTTGTGATTGTGTAAAGTGGTAATGAGTAGGAAGAAATTTGAATCCTTTGGGATGCTGCGGAGTGGGAGCTAGCGGGAAGGGATATGGGTCCACTATGATTATGTAGAGTAGAAGTGGAACGGGAAGGGGAAATGAGTCAATTGGAATTGTGTAGAGTGGCAGCGAGCAGGAAGGGGTATGAATCCATTACGATTGCTTAGAGTTGCAGTGTAAATGAAAAGAGTTTGGGCCCATTGGGATTTTGTAGAGTGATAGTGCATTGGAAGGGATTTCGGTCCATTAGAACACATGCAAAGGTGGATGAACAGGAAGGGCTTCATGTCCATTTGTAGTGATTTGGTGCAAATTGGATTTGCGTAATGTGTGAGTAAATGCGACCGTATTTGGTTGATAGGGCCAGTATGGACTGGGAGTCAGCAGGAAAGGTTTTGCATCTTGAAGCATTCTGTCAAGCGACATTGAATGGGAAGCGGCAAGGGACAATTCGGACTGTGCAGGATGAGAATTATCAGGCAGGGTTCAAGCTGCATTCGGAACTGTGTGGAGTGTCTTACGGACCAGACCAGACCAGACTCTCTCAAACATTTCAATAAGGTAATCCAACCCGTTTTCGAGTTGTTATCAGTAGGTGAACAGAGGATATTACAGGAGAGATACAGGTGGCTCAACAACTTCGCCTTCAGTAAAACAGAAATCATTTGCAAGATTACTAACCGAAACATAATCAAATGGTAACTGTTTTGTACTCCGCCAGACCACTCAAAACATTCTTAAGCAGGCAGTCCCATACCATAACATTGCAATTTATTTTGATATGTGTACACTGAAAATTAGCCGGAATAGAATAGTTAGGTTGTCTACTAGATTGTCAAACAGACAACATTTTGTTCACAAAACTGCACAATGAAACACAAAGAACAGAATAAATAACCTGAACAGAACTCAGCCTCCCTAAACTAGACTTAATTCTACTTTTCCGAATATACACAAGAGAACCAATAAGTAAACTTCCTTTAAAAATCAGTTTAAATAGAACGCATGCTTACGGTTTGAGGTTGAAGGGCAGAAAGAGACAGGGGGGGTGGGGGGGGGGGTGGAGAGAACTTACACACATCTCCCTGTTGAACTCCTTGACAGGTCAGACTGGTTTGAAACTGCTCAGATGGAGAGATTAGATTAGATTACATTACAGTATGGAAACAGGCCCTTCGGCCCAACAAGTCTACACCGACCCGCCACCCACCCATACCCCTACATTTACCCCTATACCTAACACTACGGGCAACTTAGCATGGCCAATTCACCTGACCTGCACATCTTTGGACTGTGGGAGGAAACCGGGGCACCCGGAGGAAACCCACGCAGACACGGGGAGAACGTGCAAACTCCACACAGTCAGTCGGCTAAGTCAGGAATTGAACCCGGGTCTCTGGCGCTGCGAGGCTGCAGTGCTAACCAATGTGCCACCGTGCCGCTGACCACTCTCCCATTTTATACAGGTCACATCTAAAACATGACCACTTTGGCCTGCTTACATGTAAACTAAAGGCCTCTCAAAATCTTTTTCATCTCTGTAACAAAAACGACTGAATGGAGCCTGCACCAGTTTATTGTCCATCTGAAAAAAAAACAATCAAGGACAGAGTCTCTTTGAGCCAAGGAACAACAATTAGAATAAAAAGAGACAAAATTTGTTGCAGGACACAATGTAAAATAACTTAATATTTCTCGAAACACAAAACGTAGCCACAACTAAATGACGTTTTTCCAAATTCATGCACCAATCACCATAAGCGACCTGAGCAAAAAAAGATGAAAACAATCACCGATTCTTACAGTAGAGATGTCAGACAAACTCAGCACAGAACACCTTCTTCGACGTAACTGTTTCTTTGGATTTCAAGCCAAAAATTGACCAGCAGCTCTGAACAACCAGACTGATAAAACTAAAACCAACCAGAGATACATGATCTGTGAGAACTGGCCACTTCGCTTTCATTATACAAATGTACAAAACATGATAGCATTTAGCCTGACGCAGCATTTCTTACTTATCATTAAAGTAGTCCTGAAATTCCTTCCAAACCAGGTACATCGGATAATCTGCCTTTATGACATCTCTCAAAGAAAACAAAGGACCACCTGACCCTATTAAATGAACAACATCGTCACACCCCCACTTTAAAAAGGAGAACACACAATATCTAAAGATGACTTCTTGAATAAAACCCTTAATGTTACATTTTTGGAGCAGTACACATTTCTATAGCCTGATTAGCAAGTTCACTGATGACACTAAGATTGGTGGAGCAGCAGACAGTGAAGGTGACTGTCAGAGAACACAGCAGAATGCAGACAGATTGGAGAGTTGAGCGGAGAATTGGCAGGTTCAGTTCTATTCAGACAAATGTGAGATGATGCAATTTGGAAGATCCAATTCAAAAGCGAACTATACAGTAAATAGAAAAGTCCTGGGGAAAATTGATGTATAGAGAAATCTGGGTGTTTAGGTCCATTGTACACTGAAGGTGGCAATGCAGGTCGACAGAGTGGTCAAGAAAGCATATGGCACGCTTTCCTGCATCGGGCGGGGTATTGAATATAAGAGTTAGCAGGTCGTGTTACAGTTGCTCCCGCCACTGACCTCCTCATTTTCTCTTTCAAGCCTCGACAATGCATTGGCAAACATGTTTTCTCGTCCTGCCACGGAGACAATTTACAGACTCAATGTCTGTAACAACAAGCTCCATCTAAGCAGTCTGCAGTTGCCCTTACATTTCTCCACAAAGCTCAGTGGGTTATGATCAGTGTATGATTGTCTCAGAGACATTACCGGTAACATGAACATTGAAATGTTATCACGCCAACCACAGGCTCAAAGTCCACTTCTCAACTGTCGAATACTGCTACTGATGAATGTTCGATTTCCTGGACAAGTACTGGTTTGGTCTTTCTAAATCATTGACATCTTCCTGTAAGAGCATAGCAACAACACGCACATCCCTCACATCAACAGCCACCTTGAATTTATTTCGGTAATGTGGTGTGACCAATAATGCGGCAGCAGTTAACAAAGCTTTCAGGCTGTCAAATGGCTCTTCACCTGATTAGAGTGGTGCTGGAAAAGCACAGGAGGGCAGGAAGCATTCGAGGAGCAGGGAAATCGACATTTCGGGCAGGAGCGCTTCATCAGGAATGACTCTGGGTGCCTCGGGGTTGGAGAGATAATTGGGCGAGATATGTGGCTGGGAAGAAGGTGGCTAAGAGTCCAATGGGGGGATGGAGGTGGGGATAAAGGTGATAGGTCGGAGAGGTGGGTGCAGCGGATAGGTGGGAAACAAGGTTGGCAAGTATGACAGGTCATGAGGATGGTGCTGAGCTGGCAGGTTGTAACTGGGGTAAGGTGGGGGAAGGAGAAATGAGGAAACTAGTGAAGTCGACACTAGTCGTCCACACTAGTCCACAGCGACGAATCTCGAAGTTTGGGAACCCCGCACTGCCTGATTCTACCTCCTTCCCAAGATCCAGAACCCATTGTCTCCGCCTGCTCCTGCCACACCGAACTCATCTCTACCCACCTCGATACTGTCCTTTACCCCCAAGTCTAGGAGCTCCTCACATACGTTTGGGACACCATCTACATCCTCCACCTCCTGCAAGACTTCTGCTTCCCACGCCCCCCAGCGCCTCATCTTCACCATGTTCATCCAAACCCTTTACACCTCCATCTGACATGACCATGTCCTCCAAGCCCTTCGTCCCTTCCTCTCCCGACGTCCTCACCAGTACGCTTCCACTGAAACTCTGACTAGTTTGGCTGAACTGGTCCTTACCCTTAACAATTTCTGGTCGTCGTCCATCATCATTCCATCACCACCCAACGCCTGGAGGAAGAACGCCTAATCTTCAACCCCAGGGCATCAATGTGGAATTCACCATTTTCCTCATTTCCCCTTTCCCCACCTTACCACTTCCATCATTCTAGCTCAGCACCGTCCTCATGACCTGTCCCACGCTTCAATCTTCCTTCCCACCTACCCGCTCCACCCTCCTCTCCGAGCTATCACCTTTACTTCCACCTGCATCCACCTATTACACTCTCAGCCACTTTATCCCCAGCCCTACACCCCCTCCCATTTATATCTACACCCCTGTGGCTCCCAGCCTAATTCCTGATGAAGCACACCTGCCTGGAACATCGAGTCTCCTGCTCCTCGGACGTTGCCTGACCTGTTGTATTTTTCCAGCAACACACGCTCCACCCTAGATTTCTCTTACTGCCGTTTATCAATTTTTGAGAAGATTTTTCTCTCAGATTGGTGATAAGATGGTCAGTAACCTCGCTGAGATGGAAGGTTTGTTTTCAGACGTTTTCTCACGATGGCTATTTAATATCACGAATAAGAGTCACCGATGAAGCGCTGGTGCTATGTCCCGCCCTTCTATTTACAGGTCTTTGAGGAGAAAGTGAGGTCTGCAGATGCTGGAGATCAGAGCTGAAAATGTGTTGCCAGAAAAGTGTAATCGAAAAGAATGCAGAATATTGTCATTCCTGAGTTCCAAATTCCCGCCATACTCTTGGTGACAAAGCTTGCCCTCCAGCCACCTTTAAACCACCTGCCCCTTACCGAAAAGCTGCCGCCCCTCACATCGCTTAATGACATATTGTTAGAGCTACAGAGAAGTCGCAGGGAAATAGCAACTTTGATATTTACGACTGCGTTCATCATCACAATAACAACGGGGAAGAAACTGTTTTTGGATCTGTCGTTTCGTGTTTGCAAACTTTTGTTTTTTCTGGCTGATGGAAGAGGTTAGACAATAGAATACCAGGGGCAGGAGCGGATTTTGATTATGTTGGCTGCTCTCCCAAGGTACAAGAAATGGAGATGAAGTCCATGAATGGAACAGTGTCCTTGCGATGGACTGAGTTGTGTTTACGACTCTGTATTTTCTTGCAGTTTTGGGCCGAACAAGCTATGATACATCCAGAAGGTTTTCTCTGGTGCATCTGTTAAAACGAATGGTCCGAATCACAGCGAATTTCCTTGGTTTTGTTGACTTTCCTCGGGAGAGGTTTTCTTGACTGAAGTAGTGGACGGATCAGTGACTCAGGGGAGAAATTATTGATAAAGGGAAGGTGGTAGAGGCTTACCGGGTATGTGAGGAAGACCTTTCTAACCCAGATGGTGATGGGAATCTGGAACTCATTGCCTGTCAGGTTGGGAGAGGGCAGAATCCCTCACCACACTATGGAAACATGCCCTTCTGCCCAACAAGCCAACACCGACCCTCCGAAAATTAAACAACCCAGACCCATTCCCCTATCCTATATTTACCACTGACTATGGGCAATTTAGCATGGCCAATTCAACTAACCTGCACATCTTTGGAATGTGGGAGGAAATCAGAGCACCTGGAGGAAACCAACGCAGACACAGGGTGAATGTGCAAACTCCACACGGACAGACACCCACAGTGGGAATCGAACCTCTGTCCCTGGCGCTGTGAGGCATCAGTGCTAACCACTGAGCCACCGTGCCGCCTTACTTCTGACCTGAAGCCCAGTTGGTACGCTTTGTAATTGGGAACTGGAGTCAGTGATGTCGACCTTGATAATAGGGATTCAACCAAGTGTTCATACACAGGGCAAGTGGCGGCGGTGCAAGTGGGGTGTCCCTTGGACATGAGACACAAAGCGGAATCCCTGCAGAAGTAGCGGGTGCTGAGGTAGGTCAATGGGATGTTTGCCTTTGTCACAAGGGGATTGGCATATTGGAGCAGGAATACATCGCGGCAATGCACAGCGTGTGACCACAGCTGGAGTACTGGGTGATCGATTTGGGGGTCTCAGGATCTGAGGAATAATGTTCTGGTTACAGAGGGAATCGAGCAAAGGGTTTCCCAGACTGATTCCGGTGATGGCAGGACTGACATATAGAAAGAGACTCGATCAGTGAGAACAGAGGAAATGCCTTCACCCAGAGAGTGGGGACTCTGGGGACTTCTTTATGGTTGATGAATTGAATGCATTAAGGTTTTTTTCAAGAAGGAATTAGATATCTTTATTCTGGACTAAGGGGTATCGGGAAGAAAAGAAAGGAAACGGGGGACTGTTGGGCCAAAGGGCCTGCTTCCACACTGTAGGGATTCTAATAATTTCCCAGATGTAGTGATGAAAATTCCAACCCTTATCGACAAAGCATGAACCTTTGCCCCTGAATTATATCTGGAGTGTTGTTAGCAATTAAGTATCCGCAGCTGGGTATCGATGGGAAGGGATGCGACGTGATAGTGACTGTTCTTGGTATCAGGGCTGCAATCGAACAACTATGGCATCAAGAAGCCCCAGCAACACTGGAATCAATTGGTATCGGGGGCAAAGTCTGGTCGGAGTCCTTCCTGCCACACCAGAAGATGCCTGTGATTGTTGGAGGTCAGTTATCTCAGTCTCAGGACACCTCTGCGGCAGTTTCTCAGCTCAGCAACTTCGGTCCAACCGTCTTCTCATGCTTCACCAATGACCATCCCTCCATCATAAGGTCAAAGTTGGGGATGTTCACTAGTTGCACAATGTTCTGCAGCCTTTGGCCTTCCTCAGACACTGAAGCAATCCATGTTCAAATGCAAAAAGATCCTCAGGCTTGTGCTTTTAATTGTTATTCATTTACGGACCATGAGTATCACAGGCTGGGGTCAGAATATATTGCTCTGACCCCGAATTAAACCGCAACAGAAGATGATAGATTGACACTTTCGTGAACTGTTGCATTATCCCCTCTCCGTGTGGTGTAGGGACACTGCGGTTAGGGAGGGAGATGGGGAGTTTGACCCCAGCAGTACTGTAGGAATGGCAACTCCAAAACCAGGTTGGAAAGATGTTGGTGGGCCACGGCTGGGAGGGGAAATCACCACAACTCATCATCCACGACCCGTTCCTGCTGCCTCTCGTCCTTCTAGGAGTGCAAGGGGTGACGGGTTTGGAAGGTTTTGTCAGTCGGAGGAGACTCATTGAGTGGCTGCAGTGCGTATTGCAGAGCGAACATACTGCTGCCGCTGTGCGTCAGTGGCGGAGGGTGGGTGTGATGGACATGAGGGTCAGCGCTGACGGTGGGTGGGGAGGGTTGGGACGGCCTTGTCCTGGATGATGCCGAGCTGCTCGAGTGTTGTCGGAGCTGACCTCGTACAGACAAGTCGGAGATATTGAACTTGAGAAAATCCAACCATCTCCTCTTCGTTTTCAATTGTTTTCCAATCACTGAATCCCTCTCACTATTAGCATCCTGGGGGTTACCATTGAGAGAGAGTCGAACCATTGTCACTTTGATGGACAATGGTGCCGCCATCACTGAATCAACCCCGCCATCAACATCCTGGTGTTACCATTGAGAGAGAATCTAACCACTGCCCCTTGGCATTCAGTAATGTTACCATCACTGGATCCCTTCAAAGTCAACATGCCCAGACTACCATTAGAACAGAATATAATCATCACTTCCTTGATGTTTTACAATGACAATCCCAACACTGTATCATCCACCCCCCCCCCCCCCCCCCCAGCTATCATCATCCTGGGGTTACAATTGAGAGAGAGACTCAAAATGCAGTCCACTTGATGTTCAATGGTGTTACCATCACTGAATTCCCACTGACGCAGTGCATGTAGCTCTCTGTAAGTTTTTTAAATGGCTTGTATGATGAAGTGGAAGGTTGTATTAGTAAGTTTTCAGATTACACAAAGGTCGGTGGTGTCGTAGGCAGTCTCAAGGACTGTTGCTGGCTACGACATGACATTGAAAGGATGCAGAACTGGGCTGAGAAGTGGCAGATTGAGTTCAATCTGGATAAAGGCAAAGTGATTCATTTGGGAAGTTCGAATTTCAATGTTGAGTACAGGGTTAAAGATAGGAGTGTTTGCAGAGTTCAGGAACAACCGGATCTTCGGATCGAAGGGCATAGATCTTTCAAAGTTGCCACCCAAGTTAGTCAGATTGTTCAGAATGAGAATGTTGTTTTGGCTTTTATGAACAGGGGGAATGAGTTTAAGACTAACGAGGTTTTGTTGCAGCTCTATAAAAACCGGGTTAGACCACACTTGGAATACTGCATCCAGGTCTGGTCGCCTCATTATAGGCAGAATGGAAATGCCTTGGAGAATGTGCCGAGGAGATTTAGCAGGATGCTTCCTGGAATGGAGGGCATGTCTTATGAAGAGAGGTTGAGTATTTATGGCTTTTCAAACTGGAACGAAGAAGGAAGAGTAATGTCTTGATAGAGGTGCACAAGGTAATTAGAGGCATAGATAGAGTAGATAGCCAGAGGACTTTCCCCAGGGCAAAAATGGCGATCTGGAGAGGTCATAATTTGAAGGTGATTGGTGGAAGTTTTAGTGGAGATGTCAGAGGTAGGTTCTTTACACAGCGAGTGGTGGGTGCATAGAATACACCGCAAGCAGTGTTAGTAGACTCAGCGACATCAGGGACATTAAAGTGACCGCTGGACAAGCACATGGACGGTAGTAAATTCTGGAGTGCGTAGGTTAGGTTGATCTGAGATTAAGATAAAACCTCAGCACAGCATCGTGGGCCGAAGGGCCTGCATTGTGCTGTACTGTTCTATGTTCTTTGTTTCTATGTTCTATGTTTAAAGCATGGGTTGAGAACTGGTAAGTAAATTTCGTGTCACGTCAGTGCCAACCAATTACCATCTGATGACTCCTTGGCAGATGAGTAAAGGTTTCAATGAGCCCCGTTGCATAATGCGGTGAACAATGTCGTTTGGTGACAGAGGAGGAACTAGAAGGCTTCTTGCCTCATTGTGTCCAATATGTGCCATCCTCACTGACAGTGACATGTTACCTCCGCGGTGTGGGGTGGACAGTGTAGCGAGAGGTTGGTCAAACTTGGGTTGTTTTTGCTTGAGCGTCAGAGGCTGAAGGAGAAATTAGAAGAATTAGAATCCCTACAGTGTAGAAACAGCCACTTCGGCTCAAGAATTCCACACCACCCCTCCGACGAGTAACCCTCCCAGACCTGTTCACCTTTCCTAGATTTTCCCAGACTAATGCACCAATTCTACACATCCCTAAGGTCAATTTAGCATGACCAATTAACCTAACATGCACATCTTTAGACTGTGGGAGGAAACCAGAGCACCCAAAGGAAACCCACGCATGCACGAGTGGAATGTGCAAACTCCACATAGACAGTCGCCCGTGAATGGGAACGAACCCGAATCCCTGGTGCTGTGCTAACCACTGACCCACCGTGCTTCCCTGTCTGATTCAAATACATAAAATTATGAGCGGCGTTGCTAGGTGGATAAATAGAGTAGATATTATTAGTCAAGCAGAATTCAACAACAAAGCAATCCAATTGGCATGTATGGTTTAACCCTAATAACCTTTGTCTTCAGCTCAATTCACACGCAAGTAAGACAGATAAATAAATAGCGTTAAAGATGTATCAACATTTCCCAGCCTCTCACCGTTTCCAAAATAATCCTGTCAGTCGTTTTGCAGAGTGTTAGTCTCGAGCATGCAGTTTCACCATTTGGTGAACCTATTGGTGAGAATATAATAAGTTGGTCGAGAAGCAGATGGTTTGGAGATGTTACGTTCTACAAGGAGGCAAAGAAGAGGTTGCACATTCCCAAAACGAATCCTCCACCAAGCCCGCATTTCTGTTGAAGGGAGAGAGCAACGAGGGCGTTTCACTGTCAGAGTGTCTGTCTCAATCTCTGGATGTCACTCTCTTTCTCTCTCTCAGTGTCCCACTTACTGTCTGATTATCTCTCTTTCTCTCTCTGAACCTCCCTATACCTTTCTCTCACTTTCTTTCTTCCTCTCTTCCTCTCTCTCTCTCTCTCCGTCTCTCACTCTCTCTCTGTCTCTTTCTCTGACGCCGTCGGTCTCTATCTTGATTTGAATACATCCTGTCTTCAGACATTTTTCTGTCCCATTGTCTTTGTCTCTCTGACTATCTGTCTTTCTCTCTCTGCCTGTCTATCATTGTCTGTGTGTCTAGCACTGTCTCTCTCTGCCCCTATGTTGCTGCATGACTGCACACTCCAACCAGGGACTAACTATTCAGTCTGCATTCCTGTCCCGAGGGAAATCAGTTCATCATTAGAATTATGATAAATATTGATTTCTGCCACAATCTTTCCTTCAGCTGTATAAGTCTGTTCATGATTTTATGAACGATACCTATGAGATATCTGAGCACAGTCATAAGCTGCTCTCTCAATTTGGTCTGAGTCACTGCATAATTCCCAGTGTTAGTGCAGCAACGCAGCAACTGCAGTATGAAGCTCAATTCCATCATAAAACTGTGTAGATGCAATGTGTGGTAGCCCAACCAGGACATGGCGGAGTGATAAAGAATAGATCATTAATAAATCCCAAAACAGAATGAAATTGGCCGGGATAATCAGCAGTAAAATGATGGATTTTCTTCGGCTCTCCATCGCTGAGTCTCTGCGGACTCTCCCCGCTGCTGGAGACCCCGAGTCTGCTGAAGGCTCTTCTGGTCACGAGATTATGCCCGGCAGTGAAAGCATTGAGCAACAGAATCAAGAGAAATGGGACGCCTGGGGTGAGAATGCTGTAGGCGAACTCGAATGGTCCCGAGAATGGTGAATTGTCAGCATACAATCTAATGAGACAAAGCCAGGGTTAGGTCACCAGCACATACCGCTCAGTCAACATGAAATACCATAAAATATTCTTTAAACCGCTCAGCACAGTCACTGTCCCCAGAACCATAGCCGCCGTACTCTCACTGCAATATTTAGTTTTCAGCTTCTGGCAACAAATGGCCACAAAGCGGTCAAAGGTGAAAGTGACGGTGAACCATACAGAATAGTCAGTGGCTGCATAGAGCAAGACAGCGTGGACATTACACAGAGGGATGGACTCCAAGAAGTAAACCTGTTCTTTGAAAATAATTGGAATGTGCCTCAATATCAGATCAAGAATAATAACCAGGAAATCAGTGACTGCCATGGCGACCAGGTAGCGGATGATGCATTTAGAGAGACCACATATTCCCTTTGAAAGGATTACTATCGTCACTATTGTTAGCTGTGTGGAAGGAAACAGATAGGGATATTAGAAATCGGCTTGGACGCAAGGTAACGTTTAACTCACCAGCAATTTACAGCTTCAGTTATGTCTTTTTGCATCCAGTGTTGAATTAGAATGATTGCTTGCATCATCGAATCAGCTCTGGGGGCAGGAATGGTGCAGAAAGGCATCAATGGAGGAACACACGCTGCAGATATTGCGGGAATGAAATTATAAAAAAAAGTGTTTCACTTAAGCATGACGTGTAAAATCCTTAACTGGAAACAAAGACTTACCAGGGACACCAAACATGGAGAGGATGGGATACAAAATAGCTTGCATAATTTGAAGAAGAAATTGAACAGCAAGGCAAGCTGGTAGCCAATAGGTGGGCAGATAGATAACAAGTTCGTAAAAGGCTCTGTCTGCTGTTGTGACATTTCCATAAATTTGCTTCATATTCCAATTGTTTCTCACCATCTGAGTCCTAGATCAGGTTCCATTAGTGTGGAATGCGTTGGTCCCAGCCACGCTCAGAGCTGGTACGTTGAGTAAAGGTTCATATGAATGGAAAGGATCTACTCTCCAGTGACATAGTCAGGATCCGTGGAGACCTGCAGTTAATCACAATCGATGAAAAAATAAGCTGAAAATGTGTTGCTGGAAAAGCGCAGCAGGTCAGGCAGCATCCAAGGAACAGGAGAATCGACGTTTCGGGCACAAGTCCTTCTTCTCCAGCAACACATTTTCAGCTCTGATCTCCAGCATCTGCAGCCCTCACTTTCTCTCAATGAAAAAATAACACTAGATAACTCCTCTCTCCCCAACACATCTCCTACCTTAAAGTCTATGAATACTGCCGGACAAGAGGGGAGTGAGAGCACCACTGAGGAAAGAAATAGCGTTACTTCTAAGGTCCCCTGACTCCATGCCATTTCTTGTCTACTAGCTCACTAATCAGTGTGAGATAGAGAGGACAGTGAGAGCCTTTTTCCTCGGATGTTGATGGCTTACACGACAGAACATCCCTTCAAATTGATGGGTGATAGATACAGGACAGATGTCAGAGTTATACTCAGAGAGTAGTAGGCAGGGAGAACGCACTGTCTGCAACAGTCGTAGTGTCGCCAACTTTCATGGCATTTAAATGGTCATTGGATGAACATATGGATAAAAATGCAATAGTGTAGGACGGACCAGCTTCAGATTGGTTCCACAGGTCAGCACAACATCGAGGGCCGAAGGGTCTGTACTGCGCTGTAATGTTCTATGTTTTACATTTTGATCTACTTTCTGGAAGGAAATTGTTATCCTTCAACAGACTGACCAACATGTGACTGCAGAGATGCAACAAATTGCCTAATTCCTGTCTGCCTTCTGGGCAATTAGGGAGGGGCGATCAATATTGGGCCTCGCCAATTGTGCTCCACTGAGTGAATTAAAAATGAATCAGTCACGTCACAGATCAGATTAGTGATATGGACTTGAATATCTACTGGATTACCGATTTATAATGGGATTTAATGAAGGAAAATCAAGTTTGACAAATCCATTGCAACTTGTCAATGATGCAACTGTTAGCTTTGAGAGGGGGCATCAATGACTGCGGTGATTTCGGACTTTCAGAAGCCTTTCAACAAAGTCCCACCGAAGAGATGAATGTGCAAAATTAAAGTACATAGGATTAGGGGACGTGCATTGAGATGGATAATAATAACTGAGCGCGCAGGAACAATAGCATGAGAAGGAATGGATTATTTTATTTTCAAAGTGGCAGAACCTAGTGATCTGGGACAAGAATTGGTACAAAGACTGCAGTTATTCGCAACATTTGTTATTGACTTAGATAAAAGGAACTAAACGTAATGTGCCCCAGTTTGCAGTTGATACAAAGCTGGGTGTGAGGTTGGAGATGTTTCAGTGCAATATGGATTGGGAGGGTCAGTGGACAAGGTACAGTTTGAAAGTGGTTCAACATTAGATTATCCACTTTGGCAGCAGAAAGAGGAAGCAGGGTTATTAGTTTAACAGCTGTAGGTTGAGAGAAGGGAATGTTCATGAAGACCTGAGTGTTCCTTATACATCAATCTCTGAAAGTAAGCATTACAGGAAAAAGAGTCGATGAAGACGGTCAATGGAATGTTGGCTATCACAGTAAAATGATTTACGTACAGGAGCAGGGCTGTCTTGCTGCAATTGTACAGGGTGAAACCGCATCTGGAATATTGTGCCTATGCGTTTGGTGTGCCCTTACCTCAGGAGAGATGGTCTGGAGACAGAGGGACTGCAGCACAGGACGACAGGACTGATTCCTGAACTATGAAGAGAACTGGATTCGAGAGGATGATGCTCACTGGAGTTCAGAAGATTTAGGAGTAAATTTTCAGGGAAACCCGGATGGTGCTCACAGGATTAGACAGGTTTGATGTGGCAGGGATGGTCACGATGGTGAGGCAGTTCATATTTAAGTGATAAGGGGTAAACATATTCGCACTGTGATGAGGAGCATTGTCTTCATCCGGAGATTGGTGAGCCTGTGGAATTCGAGAAAGTGGTTCATGCCAAAATACGTTGTATTTTCAAGATGGATGTAGATATTGTTCCTGGGGTGAAAAGGATCGCGGGATAAAGGAAGCTGGGGGTCGGATGGAGAGTTGGATGATCAGCCAAGATCATAATGAATGATTGAGTCGTCTCGATCGGTCGAATACCCTACCCCCAATCTTCTGCCTTTCCATGTTTCACGGAGATTCTTGTATTCCCACAAGCAGAAGTTTCCAGTTTTACATGCCAGACTGTTTCGCACCCCAAGACTTGAATTCCCCACACGGGAAAAAAGACTCATCTCAGTGTTTTTGCTATTTTATCCTATTTTGCGAATGTATTTCGCATACTACAGTCTGAGGATGTTCTCACACAGCATCAATGCAGAGGCTGCACTGCCCTATAGTGACGCCAATCGCCCTCTCTTTTTTGTCAGAGTTGTCCAATCTTAGTACTGAAGGACTTGGTAAGTTCATATCTTTTGACCCCCAACGTAGGGGTTCAGAGTGCTCTGTTCAATGGAGTTGCTGGTTGACAACGGGTCAGAAGTCAAAGTGGCAACACTTCACAATCTGGAGCCTGCTATAATTGCAAATGGACAGGCTGACCAGCTAAAATGAAGAAAATAATAGCAGAGACTTTCCAAGAAACAAAGAAGTACAGCAGCGGTCTCCCTTTAAAACCACTGGACGTGGGGAAGGAACTCTTTACAGGTGTACTGTGGTTAGCATCCTTCTCAGTATGGTCCGGTTGCTCAAGGGAGAATTGAAATGGTCAGGAGAATGGGACGGAAGAGCAGCCGGAGGAACAACAAAACGATCCTGAAATTTCGTTTTGGATGAAGTTATTTTGCTGCTTCTATTCCAACCGTTCTTTAATTCTATAAGAAACCACTGCAAATACTTGATAATAACGATATTAGTTTTTGGAGATGAGACTTGAACCAGTTCTGTCCGGCTCAGAGGTCAGGACAGTATCACCGAGTCTGAATAATTTCTATGCAAAAGCCTTAGCTCTGAAATGCAAAACATTTGAGGTCACACTTATACTTGAAGCCAAAGGGTTTCCCAGTTCATTGGCTGTAGTCCAAACACAGACTTTAGCCCCCGCCCGCCACCCCATTTGTTTTCAACAGGATAACGCAGGTCGGATAGAAATATAGAAAATAGGAGCAAGATTCTGCCATTCTGCCCTGCTGCTGCAACGTAATATAGGTTCACAGCCCATTATCCAATTCAGTGACCAGTACCCCACTTTCTCCCTTTGAGACCTCCAGTCCATCTCTACACCCATTCTCTTCTTGAAAACATTCAATGTTTTGGCCCTGCCTGCTCCCTGAGGTAGACAATTTCTCAAGCTGCACCCTCTCTGGGTGAAGACATTTCTCCTCATCCGTCTCCTTTAGACTCTGACCCCCCAAGTTCTGGATTCCCCTTCCTGGTCATCAGAAGCAGCTTTTCTGACTTTTCCCTGTCTACCCGTGTTGGTGTTTTATAGGTTTCTACGAGCTTCCCTTCCTCATGCTTCTTGGTTCACAGTGAATTTCGTCCCAACTGATCCAATCTCTCTCAGTATGTCAGTCCTGCTATATCAGGAATCAATTTGGGAAACCTTCGTTGGACACTCTCCACAGCGAGAATACAGTTCCTCGGACGCAGAACTCCAGAACTGAATACACAATATTCCAGCTGTGGACAACCCCTGTACAATTGCGGGGAGATTTTCCTGCTCCTATATTCCAATCCTTTGATGATGAAGGCCGACCTCCCATTCACCTTTTGCACCACCCACTGCTGCTGCGATGCGAACTCTCAGTTATTCGGGTAGAACGGAAGCAAAGGTCCCATTGCACCACCGCCCAGTCCCCAGTGTATCAGCATTCTGTAAAGGTCAATCTCAATTCATACTGGTTTCAATTCTCAAAGTCGCATCACTGACCCAATTTGCTAATTGCACAGCTTATCAATCGGACTGCAATTTTCCCAGATGTAGGGATGAGAATTCCAGCTCAAGGCCCCAAAGGTTTCGCTGAAATCCATGGATTCCGCTGGAGTGTTGGTACCAGTCAGATACGATCTCCATAGCTGGGTAACTAACGAAAGGGATGTGAGGTGGGAGTGATAGTGCATGATTTCACAGCTGCATTCAAGTTAGTGCAGTGCACCAGAGAAAACCTTCTGGATGTATCATAGCTTGTTCTGCCCAAAACTGCAAGAAAATACAGAGTCGTGAACACAACTCAGTCCATCGCAAGGACACTGTTCCATTCATTGACTTCATCTCCATTTCCTGCTACCTTGGGAGAGCAGCCAACATAATCAAAGTCCGCTCCCGCGCCTGGTATACTCTTTTCCAGCATCTTCCAACAGGCAGAAGATATAAAGGTTTGCAAACACGAACCCAAAGATTCAAAAACGGCTTATTCCCCTTTGTTATCAAGATTATGAACGCACCTCTTAAATATCAGAGTTGATCTTTCTCTGTGCCTTCTCTGTAGCTGTAATACTATGCCAATTAGCCATGTGAGGAGCTGTCGATTTACGGGAAGGGGCAGGTGGTTTACATGGGGATGGGAGGAAAAAGCTTTGTCACCCAGAGAATGTTGGGAATCTGGAACTCAGTCATGACAATATTCTGAATCCTCTTCGATTAACTTGATTAACTTACATATGTTGTGGCTTGCCTGAATAGCACACAGAACGATACCTTTCACTGCAGCTAGTCATGTGTTACAATAATAAATCAAATCAAATGATGGAGGGGAAAATATCATTCTGTAAATACGAAAAGGGGGAAGAGATGGTCTTTGGAAATTGAGGGAATCATCAAAGAAGCGCAGTTAGTGAAATGGGCAGCCACCAGTTGCACTGATGTGGAAGCCTGGCAGTTGTGCTCGCCTTTGTGAGGATTTCAAACTCACGGGAAACCACTTTCCTCAGCGCGATAAATACCCAATCCATCGTACTGAGGATTTATATGCAAAACCAGCAGGGTGGGGCGGGGGTGGTGCCCTTAACGAAGCTGGACACGAGCCGGATACTGAGCATTCCCAGAAGTACGCAACAATGAAGACCAATAAGGGTTTCTACCAATAGAAAAACGGCCCCGGGTGTCCTCAGAGAAGCAGAGTGCGCTGTCTACCAACACCCTCGTGGGTTTCAGGGAGAGGTGGGCACCGTGAGGTGCGGAGTGTTTTATTTCCCCCTCTGACTCTATTTTGATTTAGTCCCTGCCCTCACCTTTCACTTAGACATTGTGCTTTGTTGAGAAGGGCTCTGCTTGTCACTGTCCATTCGGGTATTACCTTTCCTCCTGGTGGAGGAACGTGCATGAAGCTTTCCACACTTGTTTGTTCGTTCACTGTGTCTCACGCGTTCACACACAACATGGTTGCTGGAGGAGAAAGAAAAAAAAAACAAATAAATAAGTAACAATATGAAGAGGAGTATGTAAGGTAGCTCATTGAGCTGGAAGCTTTGATTTCAGGCGTTGCAGACGTTCCCTTTTTTCGAGGGAAGGCAGATGGGAACTAAGACGATGTGTTTATTGATGGAGTTCCGGTTAGAAAGCAATACCTCTAAGATTACTTGTGCGTGTCTTTGTTTCACTTGTCCCAGGAAATGAGTGCAGTCCCAGTCAAAGTGGTGTTCTTCTTTGTCTGTATATATGGAAAGTAGTGTCAGCGGGTAATGTCTTTTGGTGGCTAGTTGGTGTTCATGTTTCTTGGTGTCATGATTCCTGCCAGTTTGTCTGATGTAGTGCCTTCACAGATCTTGCATGGTATCTTGTAAATGACATTAGTCTTGATTGTAGTGAATAATGGATCCTTTGGGTACATTAGTGGCTGTTTGAATGTGCTGGTAGGTTTGTGGGCTACCGAGATGTGAACAGCAAAGCGAACGTCATCTATAAAGTACCAAGTAGTGCAAACAAAAAACCATTACATCGAGCAAACAAGCAGGAAAATTGCCAAAGAAAGAAGGACACCATTTTGACTAGTCCAACACACACATCCGAGGACAGGCAAAACAAAGACATGCCCGATAATTCTTAGAAGCATGGCATTCTAACTAGAACACCATCAATAAACATATTGCCTTCGATCATATGGACTTCCCCTTCAAAAAAAAAGAACCGGAAATGACATCACCCACCTTCACAAGCCACTGCCTGCAAATAGAGAGACGGGACATACCACCAGCGCTTTATCAGAAACTCTCATTTATGATATTAATTAGTCATGGTGACAAAACGTCTGAAAACTAACCTTCCATCTCGGCGAGCTAACTGACAGTTATCTCCAATGTGAGAGAAGAACCATCTCAAAAATTCATAAACGGGAGCATTAGACATCTGGAGTGGAGAATGTGGTGCTGGAAAAGTACAACAGGTCTGGCAGCGTCCGAGGAGCAGGAGAATCGATGCTCCGGGCAGGAGCCCTTCATCAGGAATTAGGCTGGAAGCCTCAGTGGTGGAGAGATAAATGGGAGGTAGGGTAGGGCTGTGGAGAAAGTAGCTGAGAGTGCAATAGGTAGATGGAGGTGGAGGTAAAGGTGATAGGTCGGAGAGGAGAGTGGAGCGGCGAGGTGTGAAGGAAGACTGAAGCGTGGGACAGGTCATGAGGACGGTACTGAGTTGGAATGTTGGAACTGGTAAGGTTGGGGATGGGGAAATGAGGAAAATGGTGAATTCCTCATTCACCCCCGGGGGTTGAAGGTTCCCGAGGGGGAAGATGAGGCGTTCTTCCTCCAGGCGTCGGGTGGTAAGGGAGTGGTGATGGAGGAGGACCAAGACCTGCATGTCCCCGGCAGAGTTACGGGGGAGTTGAAATATTTGTCCCCAGAGTGGTGAAGTTGACTGGTGCGGGTGTGCTGGAGATGTTCTCTGTAGCGCTCTGTGAGAAGGTGTCAGTCTCCCCAACGTAAAGGAGACCGCATCGAGAGCAATGGATACAATACAAGACATGTATGGAATTACAGTTGAAACTTTGATGGATGTGCAAGGCTTCCTTGGGGCCTTGGACGGTGGTGAGAGGTAACATGTGGGCGCAGGTTTTGCAATTCCTGCTGTACCAGGGAAAGGTGCTTGGAAGGGAGGGTGGGTTGTTAGGATGTGGGGACCTGACCAGGTAGCCAGGGAGGTAACGGTCTTTGCGGAATGCAGATAGGGGTGGGGAGGGAAATATGTTCCTGGTGGTGGGGTTCATTTACAAGTGGCAGAAATGTCAGTGGATGATCCGATTCATGTGGAGGTTGGTGGGTTGGATGGTGAGCGCTATTGGGATTCTGTTGTGGTGGGAGGTGTGGAGTTCGGGAGTGGTGGTGCAGGACGTGGATGAAATCCATTAGAGGGCATCTTCAACAATGTGGGAGGGGAAATTACAGCCTTCAAAGAAGGAGGCATTCTGGTGCGTTCTGTGGTGCAATTGGTCCTCCTGGGAGCAGGTACGGTGGAGGCAGAGGAATTTGGAATGCACTATAGCATTTTTGAAGGAGGTCAAGTGGGAGGAGGTGTAATCCTGGTAGCTGTGCTTGTAAAAATGTCAGTGTTGAGTCAATCATCGCTAATGGAGATGGAGAGGTCTAGGAAGGGGCGGAAGGGGTCAGAGATGGTCCAGGTGAAGTTAAGGTTTGGGGTGGAATGTGTTGGTGAAGTTGATGAACTGTTCAACCTCCTCGTGGGAATGCGAGGTGGCCTCTATGCAGTCATCGACGGAGCAGAGAAAGAGATAGGGAGTGGTGGTGGTGTAACTATGGAAGATGGACAGCAAAGCTGGGGCCCATAGCTGGGTGACCATGGCGACCTTGGAAAGCGATTTTTCTTAGTTTTATATACAACCAATGTACCAATAAGCAAAAGCTTTCAGTTTATCTTGAGCATGGAATTGTGGCTGGAAAGTTGAGGGGAATCTTTGAGCTGCTTTTTAAAAATTTTTAGAATTGGGGCCCAGAGTTGGGTGACCATGGCGACCCTTTTCATCTGGAGGAAGTGAGAAGATTCGAAGGAGATATTGTTTAGGGTGAGGACCAGTTCAGCCGAACGAGTGAGAATTTCAGGGGAAAGGTATGGATGGGGACGTCGGGAGAGAAAGGAACGAAGGTCTTGGAGGCCCTGGTCATGGCAGATGGAGATGTAGAGTGTTTGGATGTGCATGGTGCAGATGAGGCGCTGGGGGCCTGCGAAACAGAGGTCTTGGAGAAGGTGGAGGCCGTGGGTGGTGTCGGAAATGTAAATGGGGAGCTCCTGGACTAGCGGGAAAAGCACAGTATCGATGTGGGTGTTGATGAGTTCGTTGGTGCAGAAGTAGGCTGAGACAATGGGTCGGCGGGGTGGTCAGGCATCTGGAACATGGGAAGGAGGTAGAATCGGGCATTGCAGTGTTCCTAAATTACGAGATTTGTAGCTGTGGACTCGTCTGGACCACTAGTGTAGACTTCACTAGTTTCCTCATTTCCCTTTCGCCCACCATACCCCAGTTCTAACCTGCCAGCTTAGCACCATCGTCATGATCTGTCCTACCTGCCAATCTTCCTTCCCACCTATCTGCTTCACCCTCCTCTCGAACTATCACCTTTATTCCTTCCACCATTCACCTGTTGCACTGTTCGCCACATTCTCCCCAGCCCCATTACTCTCCCAATTATCTCGCCACCCCGGAGGGTACCAGCCTCATTCCTGATGAGGGGCTCCTGGCCGAAACATTGATTTCCCTGCTCCTCGAATGCTTTATG
This sequence comes from Chiloscyllium plagiosum, assembly GCF_037043375.1. Taxonomy (NCBI): domain Eukaryota; kingdom Metazoa; phylum Chordata; class Chondrichthyes; order Orectolobiformes; family Hemiscylliidae; genus Chiloscyllium; species Chiloscyllium plagiosum. The sequence continues at coordinate 39,763,351 of NW_028270179.1, forward strand.
ACCTCCTGTGTTTTTCCAGCACCTGTCCAATCATGTAAAAATACATTTGACAGACTGAAAGCTGTGTTAACTGCTGCTGCATTCTTGGTCACAACAAATTACTCAAAGCAATTCAATGCGGCTCTTGATGCGAGTGATGTGCGTGTTGTTGCTGTGCTCTCACAAGAAGATGTCGATAAGTTAGAAAGACCAAACCGGTATCTGTCCAGGAAATTCAACATTCATCAGTAGCAGTATTCGACTGTTGAGAAGTGGACTTTGACCCTGTTGTTGGCGTGATAATATTTTCATGTTCATGTTCCCAGTAATGTATCTGAGACAATCATTTACACTAACCATAACCCACTGAGGTTTGTGGAGAAATGTAAGGACAACTGCAGACTGCTTTAGATGGAGCTTGTTGTTAGAGACATTCAGTCTGAAAATTGTCTCCGTGGCAGGACGAGAAAACGTTTGCCGATGCATTGTCCAAACTTGGAAGAGAAAGGGAGGAGTTCAGTGCTAACTCTTGCATTCACCACCCCTGCGCGATGAAGGAAAGTGTGCCATATGCCTTCTTGACCACTCTGTCCACCTACGCTGCCATCTTCAGGGTACAATGGACCTAAACACCCAGATCTCTCTGCACATCAATTTTCCCCAGAACTTTTCCATTTACTGCATAGTTCGCTTTGGAACTGGATCTTCAGAAATGCATCATCTCACATTTGTCTGGATGGAACTGCACTTGCCAATTCGCCGTTCAACTCTCCAATCTGTCTGCATTCTGCTGTGTTATCTGGCAATCACCTTCACTGTCTGCTGCTCCACCAATCTTAGTGTCATCTGTGAACTTGCTAATCAGGCCAGAGAAATGTGTACTGCACGAACAGTGTAACATTAAGCGTTTTATTCATGAAGACATCTTTAGATATTGTGTGTTCACTTTTTTAAGGTGGGGGTGTGACGATGCTGTTCATTTAATAGGGTCAGGTGGTCCTTTGTTTTCTTTGAGAGATGTCATAAAGGCAAAATATCCGATGTACCTGGTTTGGAAGGAATTTCAGGACTAATTTGATGATAAGTAAGAAATGCTGCGTCAGGCTAAATGCTTTCATGTCTTGTACACTTGTACAATGAAAGCGAAGTGGCTAGTGCTCACAGATCATGTATCTCTGGTTGGTTTTAGTTTTATCAGTCTGGTTGTTCAGAGCTGCTGGTCAATTTTTGGCTTGAAATCCAACGAAACAGTTACGTAGAAGAAGGTGTTCCGTGCTGAGTTTGTCTGACATCTCTCCTGTAAGAGCCGGTGATGGTTTTCATTTTCTTTTTGTTCAGGCTGCTTGTGGTGATTGGTGCATAAATTTGGAAAAACGTCATTCAGTTGTGGCTACGTTTTGTGTTTCGAGAAATGCTAAGTTATTTTGCATTTTGTCCTGTAACAAAGTTTGTCACTTTTTATTCTAATTGTTGTTCCTTGGCTCAAGGAGACTCTGACCTTGATTGTTTTCTTTTCAGATGGACAATAAACTGGGACAGGCTCCATTCAGTCGTTTTTGTTACAGAGATGAAAAAGATTTTGAGAGGCCTTTAGTTTACATGTAAGCAGGCCAAAGTGGTCATGTTTTCGAAGTGATCTGTATAAAATGGGGGAGTGGTCAGCTCTCTATCTGAGCAGTTTCAGTCCCGTTTGACCTGTCAAGGAGTTCAACAAGGAGATGTGTGGAAGTTCTCTCAACCCCTCCTCTCTCTCTTTCTGCCCTTCAACTTCAAACTATAAACATGCATTCTATTTATACTGATTTTTAAAGTATAGTTAATATGTTGGTTCTCTTGTGTATATTCGAAACAGCAGAATTAAGTCGAGTTTAGGTAGGCTGAGTTCTGTACGGGTTATTTATTTTGTTCTTTGTGTTTCATTGTGCAATTTTGAGAACAAAATGTTGTCTGTTTGAAAATCTAGTAGATAATCTAACTATTTTACTCCGGCTAATTCTCAGTGTACAAAAATCAAAATAAATTGCAAAGTTATGGTCTGGGACTGCCTGCTGAAGAATGCTTTGAGTGGTCTGGCGGAGTCCAAATCAGTTCCCTTTTGATTATGTTTCGGTCAGTAATCTTGCAAATGATTTCTATGTTACTGAAAGCGAAGTTTTTGAGCCACCTGTATCTCTCCTGTAACGTCCTCTGTGCACCTGCTTATGACAACTCGAAAACGGGTTTGGATTACTTTCCTGAAATTTTTGAGAGTGTCTGGTCTGGTCTGGTCCGTGACACACTCCACACAGTTCCGAATGCAGCTTGAACCCTGCCTGATAATTCTCATCCTGCACAGTCCGAATTGTCCCTTGCTGCTTCCCATTCAATGTCGCTTGACAGAATGCTTCAAGATGCAAAACCTTTCCTGCTGACTCCCAGTCCATACTGGCCCTATCAAACAAATACGTTCGCATTTACTCACACGTTACACAAATCCAATTTGCACCAAATCACTACAAATGAACATGAAGATCTTCCTGTTCATCCATCTTTACATGAGTCCTAATGGAACGAAATCCCTTCCAAAGCACTCCCGCTCTACAAAATCCCAATGAGCCCAAACTCGTTTCATTTAGACTGCGACTCTAAGCAATCCCAATGGACTCATTCCCCTTCCTGCTCGCTGCCACTCTACACAATCCCAATTAACTCATTCCTCTTCCTGTTAAATCCTACGCTATATAATCATAGTGGACCCATATCCTTTTCACTTCTACTCTACACAATCCCAATGGAACCAAACCCCTTTTCATGCACCTCCACATCACAGAAACAGGTTAAATGCTGTTGAGTTGGATTTATTGAAAAAATATAAGACTAAAAAAATCTGCTTAGAAAACAGCATAGTTGCACCTCCTGATGTGGGGCGCTGCTTGCATGGTTGGAAAAAGCCTTCAAAGTATTTCGATGTAATAGCACTGAGCCTCCCACGATGATGTAGCCATTATGCAGTCTGAGAAAGGTGCTATCATTAGATAGGTTCAGGAAAAATACACAATGAGGTTTGTTGTTTCCAAAAGGGTTGGCAGTAACGTATTGAGAAGGATGGTGCTGAATGCAACGCCCAGTTAATTGCTGATTGGCTAGTTGGCAGGGCGAGGTTTATAATATTGACAGGTTTCGCCATCCAGGTGAGGGCCACAGGTGAAGCTGTAGAATAAGCTCACAGAGCCATAGTGGAGGGGGCAGTTGATGATGTACTCACCAGAGGTCAGTCTGTCCTTGCAAGTGCCCAGGAGGTCATCATATTTGACATCCACATCCCAGACCTCAAAGATCAGATTCTGACTGCTCTCGGCATTGACGTGACCTAGGTCCAGTTTCTCGTTCCACACGGGGTTGTTGTTGTCATAGCTCACAAAGGTCCTGCTCGACTTCTGGCCATACTTGACCACTACAAAGCTGTCAGCGGCAGAGAAGTAGTCCGCCCAGAGACCCTGCCCCTTTAAGACGATGACCACCAGGTGGCCCAGCCCCTTCTCTTTGGAACAGCAGTTCCGGTCCACGTGACTGTCCTCATGGCACATGCATGTGCATGGTTGATGCGGATCACGGTAAGAGCCATGTGGGCACTGTGTCCCCATCCCACATTGCTGGTTGAGGGCACTAACTGCAATGTAATAGCTGATGTAGCGCCTCAGGTTCTTATGCCTGGGATCATTCTTGGGAAGCAGGTGGTGGAGAGGTGCGAGGGCATAGCGCACCATGCCTGGGTGGGTGGGTAGGGTGACCATCCATTGAGTGAACGCTGAGCCATCCTTGTTGAACAAGAGGTCAGCGCTCTGCTTGGTCTGGCCCCCATTCAACTCCACTTCCCGGTCACTGAAGGCCTGGTAGACATTATCATGGTGCTTCATGGCACGTGCCATCTGCCGGCACTTCTGGTCACTAAATGAGCCTCTTGCAATTAACCCCACCATGACACTGGCCTCCATTGACAGGCAGTCCTTAACCTCTTCAGCAGTGTAGCCCTTAGATGCCACTTGGCATGTTGGAATAGCTGTCACATCTTTGAAGCTACCACCCAGCTCCACTGCCTTGATGTAATGGGTGCCGTAGGTTGCCACCAGCTTCCTGTACCAGTATATGGTGTCATCGTTGATGATGTCAGGGAGTCGGGAGATGGAATTGGCAAACTCCGGCGCCAGTTTAGGGTTCTCCTTCACCCGGTACTGGTAGTATAGGCACTGGAACTGGTGACTGCTGAAACTGTGGCGATCCCTCTTGGAATGGGTCGTGCCAAAAGTCACCAGCTTCGACTTGGAGCCAGCCAGCACCCAGTTGACTTGCGTGCTCATTTCGGGTAGGATGAGCAGGTCAGCTTGCCAGTCGTTGGTGATGGCCGATGTGGCAGACTCTGACAGTTTGGCAGCTGAATGGTAGAGCTGGCTGGAGAGCGAGCGCTGGCAGGAGCTCATGGTACGCCAGTCCACCAGTGAGACGGGCAGTCGCTGGCGCACGTTACTGAGATGCCCATTGTCGCAGAGGGTACAGCTCCCGTTGGTGAAGCGCCAGGTGTTCACATCGATCACAAAGGCACCCTTGGGCTGCAGGGTCACCACATCATAGCCATCCCCAGCCAAGCGGGACCCTGGCACAAAGCTGACATTCCTGCACTCACTGTCACTCTCGGTGGTACAGACACTCAATATGCCCCTCAATGGGAAGCAGAGAAAGATGAGCCAGCCCAGGTTTGAATGCCAAGCTGGCATCATGGCATCGGTGACAGGTCTGACAGCAGATCTGCAAGAGAAAAAGCAAACATCTAAATTGACAGATTTACGAGATAGATGTATAGACTTTGAATGTGTGTTGAAGTTCTGTTTGCTTAACTGGGCATATTTATGAACTGCTAATAGATGTATCACAAAGCCTGTCCCTTTTTTTAAAGAAAGCTCTTCCTTGGTTCAAGAAAACTCTGTCCTTGATGTTTTTCTGAGGGGTAGTAAAACGGGCCAGTCTCTGATCAGTCTGGTTTGGTACAGATATGGAAAGGATTTTAAAAGACTTTTTATTTCCATGAAATCAGATGAGAATTCAGGCCAAGGTGGTCACGTTTTACAAGTGACCTGTATCAAGAAAGGGAAGTGGTCAGCTCTCTAGCTCGCTGAGTTGAGCAGTTTCAGTTCACTCTTGAACTCGTTGGAAGTTCAACGGGGAGCTGTGTGGGAAATCTCTCTTCCATGCCCTTCAACTTCAACCTCCAAACAGGTGTTCAATGGAATGTTCCATTCCATGCTAGTTTTTAAAGGAAGCTTGCACATTGGCACTGTTGTGTCTTTTCGGAAAAATATGCTGAAGTCTCGTTTGATAGACTGAATTCTCCATGGGTCTTTCTTCTATTCTTTGTGTTTCATTGTGCAATTTTGTGAATGCATTTTTGTCTGTTTTAAAACCTAGTAGTCAACCTAACTGACTTACTCTGGGTAATTTTCACTGCACACGTACGTAAACAAATAGCAAAGTTGTGGTCTGAGCTGCCTGTTTGAGAATGCTTTGAGGCTCTGGTGTAGTCCATAACAGAGGTATGCAATTTTGAATGGGTGTTTAAGGTCTAGATTAGATTAGATTACTTACAGTGTGGAAACAGGCCCGTCGGCCCAACAAGTCCACACCGCCCCGCCGAAGCGCAACCCACCCATACCCCTACATTTACCCCTTACCTAACACTAGGGGCAATTTAGCATGGCCAATTCATCTGACCTGCACATCTTTGCACTGTGGGAGGAAACCGGAGCACCCGGAGGAAACCCACGCAGACACGGGGAGAACGTGCAAACTCCACGCAGTCAGTCGCCTGAGGTGGGAATTGAACCCGGGTCTCTGGCGCTGTAAGGCAGCAGTGCTAACCACTGTGCCACCGTGCCGCCCACAATCTGTTTGATTATTTTGACATTTTTTATATAAAGAGAGTTGGCAAGAGCTTTATTCTACAAAACAATTGCTGAAGGACAGCTGGATCTATTTGACTTATGAATGAGCTGTTAAGATTATTATAGCATTTTAAGTGAGTGTTGAACATATGTTTCCTT